>NW_027168904.1:92500-272500 GCF_036898095.1 Palaemon carinicauda | reverse complement strand
TTATTATTATTATTATTAGCTAAGCCACATTCCTAGTTGAAAAAGCATGAAGCTATAAGCCCAATTCCTCCAACAGGGAAAAATAGCCCAGTGAGGAAAGGAAGCAAGGAAGTAAACTACAAGAGAAGTAATTATAATCAAAATAAAATAATGTTTGTTCATTGTTTGTTCTGCTTGCATTATGTGTAATTGATACGCCAATATGTTACCACAGTAGACCTATTATTGTATGAGAGAGAGAGAGAGAGAGAGAGAGAGAGAGAGAGAGAGAGAGAGAGAGAAATCAATTTGCAAGCTGAGGTACATTGATATAAGCCAAGACATACCAAAGACCCGTGATTTGAATGTTTACAAAATAACAGAGAACTAAAAACATACTAATTCATTTCAATAAACTGGCTCAGATTCAAATCTTATAAATTTCACCAACTTATGAAGATAGTCACGAGATTGCATGCAAAAACAAACAAACAAACACACACACACACGCACATATATATATATATATATATATATATATATATATATATATATATATCCTTTTCTGAGTGGGGATACCTCAACTTAGTTAAAGGGTTTGTCTATCACCATGATCAGCAAAGGTGTACTAGTCAAAGCCACTCATATTAGGTTGGTTTGCTTTAAGGGATCAGACAAAAGTCTCCCACATCACCAATTTCCAGTGGCATAAGTAGGGATAGAAACTGGCCAAACCCCAGACAAGTCTGAAGCCTTTTTCCTGCAGTAGTTCTTAAAAGGGCTGTAAATTTGCTGTATATATATATATATGGATATATATATCATCAGGTGTCACTAGTCCACTGCAGAACAAAGGCCTCAGACGTCTTATTATTTCCCGAATTATTTTTCCATGTTGGAGCCCTTGGGTTTATAGCATTCTGCTTTTCCAGATATATATATATATATATATATATATACATTCTTTGGAATTGATTTATATTAAATATGTTTTAGAAACCAGCTTGTATTATAACATAAAATGTATAAAGAAGTCTCTCTCTCTCGTTATATCTAGAATCTATCTCTTTGTTTACACCATGTTATTGTTGGTATCAAGATCCAAGCAAGCTACAACCCTAATTTCAAAAGCAGAACGCTACAAGACCAAATGTTTCAAAACTATTATTGATCTTCCTTAAAACAAGACTGGTGTCTTGCTCACAGTTTTCTATATTTTGAACTTTTTGAAGTTCTACCGATTCAACTAACCGATTAGGAAGATCATTCCACAATTTAATAAATGGTGTGTAAGCAAAGGCAGCAGGATGCTGTAAGCCCAGGGCCACCAACAGGGAAAAATAACCCAGTGAGGAAAGGAAAAAAATTAAATAAATAGACTATAAAATAAGAATTGAACCATTGAAATAAAATATTTAAAAGAACAGTAACGTTAAAATAGATCTTTCACATATAAACTATAAAAAACTTATAAAGCCAAAAAAGGATAAGAAATAAAGCTAATAAAACTATATAAAGTATCTCTATAACCAAGTAAAATAATAGGAAATAAAACTAATAAAACTATATAAAGTATCTCTATAACCAAGTAAAATAATAGGAAATAAAACTAATAAAACTGTATATCAATATCTATTCACTTCTGAGGTAAAACCTCCAATGAGTTGACTAATATCTCGCTCCCGCTCCCAGGGAGTACCGTGTGACCGACTCTCTCTCGCTCGCTCGCTCGCTCGCTGGCGCGCTCTCTCTCTCTCTCTCTCCACCACGGTCATCACCACCTCATCACCAACACCAACGCATCACCATTTCATCACCAAAACCCTTCATTTCTCGCAGCTGTTTCCAGCCTACTACCTCTCCTGGGGTCTCGCCACGATCCTACCTCCCCTGGGGTCTCACCAGGCAAGGGGTCCCCCAGCCAACCTGACCACACACTCTTGGCTCAAAGCCAAATAGTTTCAAGTTTTAAATTTGTTTCTTTGCAGAGAGCACTTATCATCATCTTCTACTTCTTCTTTTTCTTCTTCTAGTAGCGTGCTCTTTTCCCCCCATTCATATATAGCGCTTACCGTAAGATATATATAATTTATAGCATATTTTTTCAATTTAATTTCTTAACTTTTCCCCACTAAAGCTAAGCTAATTTAACATGCAGCATTGTAGCTAAGTCTTAGAAACCCAAGTTATAAAAGCTATTTTTACCGTTTTTTTCTAATATACTTATTGTTTTTTTTTCTATTTCTCTATTTCCTTACAGACTTCCTTCTGCTGAAGATAAAACTAGATTTTATCGCTAATTCTCAAACTTAATCTTATTTTCCTTCTTCCTTTAGAGTTCTTATCAGGACTTTCGGCTATTTTCCTTTATTATTATTATTATTATTATTATTATTATTATTATTATTATTATTATTAGCTAAGCTACGACGTTAGCTGGAGAAGCAGGATGCTATAAGCCCAAGGACCCCATCAAGGAAAAATATCCCAGTGAAGAAATTGAATAAGGAAATAAACTACAACAGAAGTAATGAACAATATAAAAATACATTAAGGAGAGAGAGAGAGAGAGAGAGAGAGAGAGAGAGAGAGAGAGATTTCATGAAATATATTTACAATATCGTTCTGTAACGTACGAAATTGAAGAAGATATTTCCATAATCTATTTCTTCAAAGTAAACAGGTTAGAATCAGAAAATGTCTCCCTTATTATCATCACAAGCCAAGCTACAACCCTAACTTGAAAAGCAGGATGCTATAATCCCAAGGGCTCCAACAGGGACAAACATCCCAGTGAGGAAAGGAAACAAGGAAATAAATAAACTACAAGAAAAGTAGGTAATGAATAATCAAAATAAAACATTTAAGAATAACGACATTACATAAGATCTTTCATATATAAACTATAAAAACTTCAATAAAAAAAATACGGAGGGATATAAAATAGAATAATGTCTCTGAGTATAACCTCAAGCAAGAGAACTCTACCCTAACACAGTGGAAAACCATGGTACAGAGGCTATGGCACTACCAAAAAGTTGTTAAGAGGTTCAGGTCTGTCTTTTCAATTATGAGGATGAACATTTTGTACTTGTGAATAATGACAGGAAAGTGAAAATATATCTTGTGCCTCTGTTATGACATGGAACACATTTTCGTACAAGGAACCTTCAGTATTGTCAGAAATTCTTTTGCAGTTATGTAGACCTACAGTTCACAGTTGCCTACTTCCTACCAAAAAGAAAGACTTGTACGAAATTCTGAAATCATATCATACGTATTAGAGGCCAATGTGGTAACGTCCCTGACTGGTGAACCCAAGACTGGGGTTCGAGTCCTGCTCAAACTCGTTAGTTCCTTTGGTCGCTGTAACCTTGTGAGCTAAGGATGGGGGCGTTTGGGGGAACCTATAGATCTATCTACTGAGTCATCAACAGCCATTGCCTGACCCACCTTAGTCCGAACTTGGGTGGAGGGGGGCTTGGATGCTCATCATATGTATACTGTATATGGTCAGTCGCTAGGGCATTGTCCTGCTTGATAGGGCAATGTCACTGTCCCTTGCCTCTGCCATTCATGAGTGGCCTTTAAAGCGTTAAAATGACACCTCGCACAAAGGCATAAACATCTCGGTGACATTATTATTATTATTATTATTAGCTAAGCTACAACCCTAGTTGAAAAGCAGGACGCTATAAGCCCAGGGGCTCCAACAGGGAAAATAGCCCAGTGAGGAAAGGAAACAAGGAAAAATAAAATTTTTAAAACGATTAACATTAAAATAGACATCTCTTATAGCTAGGCAAAGCCTGGTGGAGGAATATTGCAAAACATAACTTGGACTCAGTTCTGACTATAAGCAGAGAGAAGGATAGATTGGAACATGGGTTTCCAAGTCTTTTTAGGATTAATAACTTTGGTTACAGTTCTCTTGCTTGAGGGTACACTCGGATACACCATTCTCATCTTATTTCTCTTCATCTTGTTTATTTTCCTTTTTTTTTTTTTTTAAGTTTTAATAGTTTGAATATGAAAGATTTATTTTTATGTTGTTACTGTTCTTGCAATATCTTATTTTAACTGTTCAATACTTCTCCTGTAGTTTATTTTCTTATTCCCTTTCCTCACTGGGTTATTTTCCCTTGTTGGAGCCCTTGGGCTTAAAGCATCCTGCTTTTCCAACTAAGGTTACAGCTTGGCCAATAATAATAATAATGATAATAATCGAAGAAGATTAGTACAGAACACTATATTAGGTTTAAGGTGTAAAGGCCACTCATGAATGGCAGAGGTAAGGGACAGTGATATTGCCCTAGCAAGCAGGATAATGCCATAGCAACTGCCCATATATACATATGATCAGCCTGTAAGCCCATCTCCATCCAAGATAGGACCAGGGAGGGCCAGGCAATGGTTACTGATGATTAAGCAGGTAGATCTATAGGCTTCCCCAAAACCCCCATCCTTAGCTCAAAAGGATAGTGTAGTTGCAGCGACCAAAGGAACTAACGAGTTTGAGCTGGACTCTAACCCCAGTCTGGCGATCCAACAGGCAGGGATGTTACTAAATAGGCCACCTGGGTTAAGGTTTCACCCATTAACTTGTTTATGAATTTAAATGTACCATATGAGGGGCAATTAAATTTGCTTACTACAATGAGAAGCAAATCAATGAATGCATACAGAAGATGTCATGTACTTACCATTCACATGATGCCAGGCTGATTGGTGACCCCAGTGGCAGATCTGTTGGAAGAGAAGAGAAAACATTATTCCAATGTGTCAATATAAAATCCTATTCACTTTTGATGATCATTGCATTCAAAATAGTCACATCACAATTATTATTATGATTATTTAAAATACCTCATCCATATGGAAGCCAGATATGGCATGGAAGAAAACTACTAGAACAATGTGCAGGAAAAAAGGCACTACCACATAATATACAGTATGTAATCTCCCCTATATAATAATGAGCCAGGTGTCTGGTTAAATATATACTGTAATAAATATTATATACACATATATATAAATATATATATATATATATATATATATATATATGTGTGTGTGTGTGTGTAAGTATATGTGCATTTTAATTCCTGCTTACCTCTCCCCATCCCTAGGGTAGGGAGAGAGGTAGTAGTCATACCCATCAGCACAGATTGAGGTCCTTCAACTTGACAACGTTAAGGAATGTTTCAATTTCTGAAACCAGCCTGGTTCTATTTAGATAGGTTCTAACGATTTACTTGGCAAATGAGAATTTGTAACCAATATACTGTACTGTTTATGAGCTAAGGCTGAGGTAAAGTCAAACTCATGCATGGAGAAAGTGTCATGTGCAGCATATCAGGCATAATGTGTGATATCATGAAGTCAAAGTAGAGTATAGAATTTACTATAAAGTTTGTCACTAAAATGAGTGCTTATTTCAAGAATAATATCAATACTGTATGCTGTTTTATACATACAAATACTGTATTCTTACTTACCGGTATATTTCAATTACCACCATCACTTTTACTTCAATAATCCCAATCAATTTTGTATCAACTACCACTGTAAATGTTTTCTAATAGAATTAACAACCACATATTGCAATTCCAAATTAACCCCACTTTCTGTGTCCTCTTATGTTTCAGTGGTCCATTGCTGTTGAGATTAATAACAAAACACGTGACAGTAAACTTTTACCATCACAGTATTTAATCCCAATGCATTCCACATAAATAACTCATTATACATGTAAGGAAATGTATTAGAGAACACGAGAATCCTGGAAAAGCTCAAGAATTATATTTTAACCAACCCTTTTTTAACACAACTATTCTAATTCAATGACAATGCTTTATCATTAAAAACATTGCATTCAGTGATGTTTGGTCCCCTTACACAATGAAATGCAGATAGAAAAGCAGCTAACAATTAGCTAGAAGGAAAAGGCTGGAGGAAAGCATTGAGCAAAGTTAACATCACACACAAACAGAGAGCTAACTCCTTCATAACAGTTCAGAATTAGACATTACTAATCCCTTTAGCTATGAAGATTACCAGTACTAAATCATCATCATCTTGGTATGGGACCCAGAAATTTGAATAAACACAATCTACTTGATTGCCTGTATTAAATGCACTCAAACTCAGCATAATAAACAGTGTTGTTTTAATGAATTATCTATGATTAATTTACTACTGAAAACTCCAAATGACAGTCTTATCAAAATGTATATAACCAAGATGAATCAGTGTTTGAACTCTAAGAGAGTATTCCCTACTTCCATCATTTTCCAATGACATACACAACCCATCCTGTATTATTATTATCATTATTATAATTATTATCATTATTATTATTATTATTATTATTATTATCATTATTATTATTACTTGCTAAGCTATAACCCTAGGTGGAAAAGCAGGATGCTATAAGCCCAGGGGCCCAAACAGGGAAAATAGCCCATTGAAGAAAGAAAATAAGGAAATAAATAAACTAATAAGAGAAGTAATGAACAATTAAAATATTTAAAGAACAGTAAAACCATTACAAAAAAATCTTTCATATATAAACTATAAAATATTAACAACAAGAGGAAGAGAAATAAGATAGAATAGTGTGCCTAAGTGTACCCTCAAGCAAGAGAACTCTACCCCAGGGCAGGGAAGTCCAAGGTACAGAGGCTATGGTACTACCTAAGACTAGAGAAGAATGGTTTGAATTTGGAGTGTCCTTCTCCTAGAAGAGCTGCTTACCATGTATATGTTATGTTGACTGGAACTTCAACATAACAAGACTTGACAAAAAGCCTAGAGATTGAAGACAAAGGTAAGGTTGGCTTTTAATAGCTAAAGTAACTGATAAGATTGCAAAAGTTCACCAATTATCTAATAGATTTTGATTAAGGAGGATTTTCTGACAGTCCATATTGCGTACAAGTATAGTGCCTACTTTTACAAAGCTCATATTGGTTGCACTGTGCCCTCTTCAGCTAATTCTAAGTCAAAATCCTACTTCCATCTTAGAACTCTGAATATTAACATTAGCAAACACTGTATTACAAAACAGTTCTAATCCTACAGTATCAGATTATAAAGTAAACCAAGTGATTAGGATATCTGTAGAAATATTTCACTTAATTTCACAAACAGTTTGGCAAATAAAAAGGCCTTCAATATCTGGCAGGGTGTGCTAAGAATCTCAATAAAAATCCACAAGAAGGAAGAGAGACGAGAATTCCCTGTGTGTCTAACCTTGTAATGAAACACCCAGTAACTCTGCACTTTGCTATAATAAACACATCCTAGCAAAGTTACTAACTGTACATTAGATACAGAAGTCATAACCACCTTTTTTTCACCGGGATATGTACTGATACTTTATAGTGAAACAAGCTGCTTGGAACAGCATACAAAGTTTACGACTGTATAAGAAAGTTATACTGCTGTACTTGACCTAATCATCCCAAAATAGCAGAAAATATTTCAATATAAACAAATTACATACATTTATATACATAAATAAACCAAAAAAAAAACTGTATACTATAACCTTGAGACCCAGAAAAATGTAAAAAAAATAACAGAATGAAATGCAAAGCTCTTCAATATTACTCCAAAGGTTATTTTTTATGTGTTCTTTCAACTATTGAAGATTCGTAGAAGATAGTGAAATTTACAACAAACTACTGTACACCATAATCATGCACCATTTTCCAGTACAATTTCCATTACCATAACAAAAGAATGAAGCTTTAAAGCCAGGAGAAAATGACAACAAGACTGTACCACGTATATTCACAAAGAATGGTTTTGTCCAATGGTCATGGAACTAAAGTGACCCTGGAATCCAATCTGTCTTTAAACATGTACAAGAATCATTATATAGATCACAAGGTAGGAAAGAGTAGAGAATATTTCTTACAAGACTAAGCTGTAAAGGAGAACCCAGTATTATTATTATTATCAATACTTGCTAAGCTACAACCCTAGTTGGAAAAGCAGGATGCTATAAGCCCAGGGGCTCCAACAGAGAAAATAGCCCAGTGATGAAAGGAAAAATTGAAAAATAAAATACTTAAAAAAAGAGTAACATCATTAAAATAAATATCTCCAATATAAACTATATAAACTTTAACAAAACCATAGGAAGAGAAATTAGATAGAATAGTATACACAAGTGTACCCTCAAGCAAGAGAACTCTAACCCAAGACAGTGGAAGACCATGGTACAGAGGCTATGGCACTACCCAAGACTAGAGAACAAGGGTTTGATTTTGGAGTGTCCTTCTTCTAGAAGAGCTGCTTACCATAGCCAAAGAGTCTCTTCTATCAGTACCAAGAGGAAAGTGGCCACTAGGCACTTTACTTTGATAGGCGCACCTTAGCATAGTGACCAATTATACTGCATCATACTACATAGACATAACAAATACAGTATCCTGTATATGATGAATCTTATGGAGACAAACTGACACCTTTAATACCGTAAACTGGGTTTACAAATTCATGTCAAATGAACTAACCTCCAAATTATCCAAATAAAGTCATAAAGCAGTGTAACATAGACAAAGTACTTAATCTATTTAGCACACATGAAAATCAAGGAAGAGAACACCCCACAAAATGTTAAAAAACACTAGAGAAATACAGAAATTTATATGTAAAACAAAGTAGAATTGATCTAATACGCTCTTCCAACTGTTATGGATCCTTGAAGCAATCTACCATACAGTATATACTAATCATTCTTCTTATTCATTAAATTTCCTTTTCCTCAACATCAGAATGAACTATGGGGATCAGAGAAAAAGGGACCAGAATGGATACATAACCACAATGAATATACCTGTCCCAAAGTAGTAGGGCAAACGATACAACCATGGAATCAACTCTGTCTGTAAATGTACAGTATAGCTAGCTGTGCATCTGGACTTATATATGGACAATTTCAATAGAGAATTGTAGCCTCAGAAAGGCTGTAAGACCAGAATGGCTATGAGTTAGTAAACGGTATAACCTGATGTTGTTTTCATAATTTGGGTCAGTATAACACCAGAATATTTGATAAACAACATTAATACAATACAAGCCTTCTGGCTAGTACAGTGGTACTGTATTTGCCTGGCATTCGCATGGCGGCAGATCGATCCCCACCAAGGACCTTGAGTTTGAGCTGTTTACGGAGGAGGCACTGCTGTGGTTGGGCACCACAGTGGGCGATTGGGCTTGCCCAGCTAACGTTATGGTGAGCACCCATTCTGATAAAACTGGAACTGAGACAAGACACCTTTAACCTTTATAAGGGTAGAAGGGACTCTTTAGCTATGGTAAGCAGCTCTTCTAGAAGGACACTCCAAAATCAAACCGTTGTTCTCTCGTCTTGGGTAGTGCCATAGCCTCTGTACCATGGTCTCAACTGTCTTGGGTTAGAGTTCTCTTGCTTGAGGGCACACTATTCTTTTTCTCTTCTTCTTGTTTTGTTAAAGTTTTTATAGTTTATATTAGGAGATATTCTATTCTTAAAATATTCTTCCTTGATTCCTTTCCTCCCTGGGCTATTTTCCCTGTTGGAGCCTCTGGGCTTATAGCATTCTACTTTTCCAACTAGGGTTGTAGCTTAGCAATTAATAATAATAATAATAATAATAATAATAATTAATAATAACAATAATGATAATAATAATAATATGCCAGCACATACACTTGATTTGGCACAAATGTTCAGTGAAGGGAAAGAATCCTATTGAGGGCACACTGAAATTCAGTCTGACTTAATTCACTGTCCCATCTTTGTATAGTAATTCATTTGGAAACACAAAAAGGAAGAACCAATAACACTATAAATAAAATCACCCAATTAAACCTCATTGAAATGTTTATAGAAGATATTCCATTCGTGAATAATGACAGGAAATACTATCAAAACAATAAACATTATCACTCTCCATCCAAAAGATAATAGAAATTATTTCCCTCAATACTGAGCCAAGTCAATTACACAAAGTTATATCTACTGAAATGGTATTACTAATTATCTTAATCAAAACTGCAAAGCATTGGTAACCAGAGGTACTGAGAGTAAGAGAAACACCTAAGCTGTAATTTGAAACAGAAAGAATGCAATCAATCCGGGCCACAAATTCATACAAAGTCACCCATGAAGTCACACTGATTTCATTCACAGAATAACAATAAAGAATTTGTAAAAATGTGAGAGAAAAGTAAAGGAAATTCAAAGTAAATGGTTTTATGAAGGGAAAACTGATGATTTAGATACAGAAATTTTAATAGGGATGATAATATATGTATAAAACCTTTTGTGTTTGGTACAAAATCTTACTAAAATAGCAAAATTGTGGAGATTTTATTATTATTATTATTATTATCATTATTATTATTATTATTATTATTATTATTATTAGCTAAGCTACAACCCTACTTTGAAAAGCAAGATGCTATAAGCCCAAGGACTCAAAGAGGGAAAATAGCCCAGTAAGGAAAGGAAATAAAATATGGAAATATTAAACTACATGAGTAATGAGAAATATCATTTGACTGAAAGTGATGGCAAATTACTAAATGGGAAGAAAGTACATCTAAAAAACCTGAAGGTGACATGAATGAAAGCACCATTCTTCAGAACTACTCTTAAAGTTACTTCCAACACATATATTCTTCCAATTGTTTCAGATACACTAGAAAATAAGAGAAGTATAGAGTTCTCTTGCTTGAGGATACACCTAGGCACATCATTCTATCTGTTTCCCTATTTCTGCTCATCACTGGGCTATTTTCCCTGATGGAGCCCTTGGGCTTATAACAACCTGCTTTTCCAACCAGAATTGTAGCTTAGCTAATAATAATAATAATATAATAATAATAATAATAATAATAATAATAATAATATAATAATAAAATAATAATAATAATAATAATAATAATAATAATAATAATAATAATAACAGCAACAAAATGAACCCTGGGAACCTATAGAAAGTGACAACAAGAATGGTTTCCATGTCTTTGTCTCTAGGTTGTGGACAAAGGATATAATACTGGAATCAATTCTATAAATGTACAGTACAGCTATATGTCTCTTTAATTATCAAATAAACAATAGTAATAAAAATAGCAGCACAAGCAAGGCTGAGAGACCAGAATGACTGTGACCGTAAGACCAGATTGACCGTGACCTAGTACAAAATGGTAACCTGATGTTACTGTGTTGTTTATAAATTGGGCCAGTAAAAAAACAGAATATTTCTTAAGCAACAATAATGCAATACAAGTCCTATCATATGACAGCATACATAATTGATTTGACATAAAGTCCAGTGAAGGAAAAGAAACCTACTGATGGCATACTGAAATTCAGTCTGACTTAATTCACTAGCCCATCTTTGAACAGTTGAGTAACTGATTTGGAGTGACAGTAAGGAAGAGCCAACAATGCCACATTGATGTATTCCATCCTCAAATTAAACATAATTAACAATTCTTCCTCACCCAAGGGGTTAACTACTGCATTGTAATCATTCAGTGGCCACTTTCCCCCTGATAAGGGTAGAAGAGACTCTTTAGCTATGGTAAGCAGTTCTTCTAGGAGAAGGAAACTCCAAAATCAAACCATTGTTCTCTAGTCTTGGGTGCCATAGCCTCTGTACCATGGTCTTCCACTGTCTTGGGTTAGAGTTCTCTTGCTTGAGAGTACACTCAGGCACACTATTCTAGGTTATTTCTCTTCCTCTTGTTTTGTTAAAGTTTTTTATAGTTTATATAGGAAATATTTATTCCAATGTTGTTACTGTTCTCAAAATACTTAATTTCTCCTTGATTCCTTTCCTCACTGGGCTATTTTCCCTGTTGGAACCTCTAGGCTTATAGCATTCTGCTTTTCCAAATAGGGTTGTAGCTTAGCAATTAATAATAATAATGCATTTCACCCTCAAATCAAACATCATTAACACTTGTATAACAGATATCACGTTCATGTGGAATGACATGAAATACTATTAAATTGTAATTCATCCCTATAGACAATACTCAAAATACTTATTTCAATAAAAGCCAAATCAATCAAAGTTATACCTATTGTAATGACATTACTAATTATGTAATCAAAACTGCAAAGCATTGATAACCAAAGGTACAGAGAGTAGGAGAAACACCTATGTTGCAATTTGAAACAGCAGGAATGCAATCAATCTAGGGAAACAAATTCATACAAAGTCATTCATGGCATCTATTAATTAACTCACAGAATATCATTGAAAAATTGAGAAAATGAGAAAAAGTAGAGGATTTTCAAAGTAATTGGTACTAAGAAAGGAATGCTGATGATTTAATTAATGTACAGTACTTTTAATATATATATATATATATATATATATATATATATATATATATATATATATATATATATATATATATATATATATATATATATAAAACAGTGTGTTTGGTATGAAAGCTAATTAAAATGGTAAAATTGTGGAGAAGTTTATTATTACTATTTATTACTGTTGTTGTTATTATTATTATTAGCAAGGCAACAAACCTACTTTGAAAGGCAAGATTTAAGCCCAAGGACTCCAAGAGGGAAAATAGCCAAGTAAAGAAAGGAAATAAAATATGGAAATAACTAAAATACATGATTTATGAGAAATAATATTTGACTGAAAGTGATGGCAAATTACTAAATGGGAAGAAAGTGCATCTAAAAAAAAACTGATTGTCATATGAAAACACCATTAATGTAAAGTTTCTAAATGGAAATGTGTTTTAGAGGAATCATCAAGATTTGAGAAACAAGATTATATATATATATATATATATATATATATATATATATATATATATATATATATACACATATATAAAGGGCTCTAGCTTGGCTAGTAATAATAATAATAATAATAATAATAATAATAACAACAATAATAATAATATTACATATAATAGTAATCAAAGCTTGAACCAATGCTATTATTCTGTAAGTAATAATGATTTCATCTTATTACCTTGTTGATAAAAAGGTTAATATATTTTTATCAAATGCTTATCATAACTAATTCAATATGATAAAAAATATTTGATTATGAAACAGGAATTTTCATTAGTATTTTCCTATAGGCCTACTGTTTTTGCAGATCTGCGTATATCTGAGCCGTTTTAAAGAATATGCCACATCACTTCGCCTCGAAACTTCGAATTACCATTTTAAATAAAATCGGCATTAATTTTCATATTTCCCCTTCCTAAATTAGGTTTTTTCATGGCAGGAATCCATATATATAAGCCTTATTCACAATAATGAAGGTATAAAGCCGGTATAATAGAAGCCAAATAGCCTTTGGTTTGACGATCGGGAATGTCCGATATCGAACCAGCTTCGGACGAAAACTCCGCTAATTTTACTCATTTATCAATTTAATTTCTATTATACCGGCATATTCTTTAGAGAATGAGCATATGCAATACTTATATACATTAATCCTATGAATAAAGTATATCAAAAAGCTTGCATTTAAGAATTATGGCCGTTTTTACGATAGCAAATCGATTTCTCGGTATCTGGAAACCACTATATCATACGTTTCACGAAGTGTACATCTCTAAGAATAGGATATAAACACTACACAAACTCGTTATCATAATTAATATAACCATTATTACTAATTTCATTATAATATAACAATTAAATAGCTCAGTAAGCCTAATATTACGACAAAACCGAAACAAAACTATGACGTCATCAGCTTATGACGTCATCAGCTTATGACGTCATCACTTCCAGCTGACAGGAGGAAGCTTTAGGTCGATGGCCCTTTTTAAATGTTTTAATACGTCGTTTTATTCTTAAAATCAGACCAGATTTTATCATTAGAAGGAAATAAATGTTATTAAACATTAAATGTAATCAATAAAGATAATGTATAATTAAGTATAGCATAGATAATAAGATTTGTGAAGTATTGTTCATCACAACGAAGGTTCTCTCTCTCTCTCTCTCTCTCTCTCTCTCTCTCTCTCTCTCTCTCTCTCTCTCTCTCTCTCTCTCTCTCGTTATTAGTATGGTTTATCAACATATACAATAGAATTTAATAGCAAATTTAAGCAACTAGGAATAGTTTAGTCATAACAGCATACTAGCTAAGCTACAACCCTAGTTGGAAAAGCAGGATACTATAAGCCCAAAGATTCCAACTGGGAAAAATAGCCCAGTGAGAAAAGGAAATAAATAATCTACAAGAGAAGTAATGAACAAATATAATAAAATATTCTAAGAATACTAAGAACATTGAAATAAATCCTTCATATATTATTATTATTATTATTATTATTAAAAGCAGGATGCTATAAGCCTAGGGGCTCCAACAGGGAAAATAGCCCAGTGAGGAAGGGAAAAAGTGAAAAATTAAATATTTTAAGAAGAGTACATCATTAAAATAAATATTTCCTATATATACTATAAAAACTTTAACAAAACAAGAGGAAGAGAAATAAGATAGAATAGTGTGCCTGAGTGTACCCTCAAGCAAGAGAAGTCTAACTCAAGACAGTGGAAGACCCTGGTACAAAGGCTATGGCACTACCCAAGAAAAGAGAACAATGGTTTGATTTTGGAGTGTCCTCCTCCTAGAAGAGATGCTTACCATAGCTAAAGAAGAATAATTTGGTAATCTCAATGTTGTCAGGTGAGAGGAGAATGTAGAAAGAATATGCCAGACTATTCAGTGTAAGTGTAGGCAAGTGAAAAATGAGCCGTAACCAGAGAGATGGCTCCAATGTAGTACTCTCTGGCCAGTTAAAGGACCCCATAACTCTCTAGTGGTAGTATTTCAGACTAAAATGCAATAGAAGTGAATAAACTCTGCAATTTTTGGTAATTTGGCAAAAGCAATATTTGCTATATGCAGATTTGCACATATCTATCCAATATCAAAATCTGGTAAAACATCAAAATATCGTTAAAAGCCAAAATCTAGTTAAATGTCAAAATCCCATTTAGGGAATATGAAAGCCTATTCTCAAGACACCCTGTATAGTTATGGGATGCTCCTGGAGCAAGAAAAGAGGCTGACATAAGGCCAGCTTTTTTTACCTACATACAACCTTAGTTCATGGACCAAAGTCCTAACCTAACCTGACTACTGTACACTAACCAGGCAGAACAATTTATCAAAATGAAAATCAAGTCTTGAAAATTGCATCTTACTAAAGCTACTAAACAAGATCTCTTCTAGCATTAACCTATTATATAACTATTATTATTATTATTATTATTATTTTTATTGCTATTACAGTATTATAACTAGGCTACATCCCTAGTTGGAAATTAATATGCTATAAGCCCAAGGGCTCCAACAGGGAAAAATAGCCCAATGAGAAAAGGAAATAAAAAAACCTACAAGAGAAGTAATGAACAATCAAAATAACATATTTTAATAGTAAAGACATTAAAAGAGATGTTTCATAAATAAACTATAAAAAGACTAAATGAAAACATTCGTTGCAAGTATAACCCTTTAAGTTCTAAAGGATCTTTTAATATCTTAGAAGAAAAAAATAGTTCTCTGGGTGAAAAATAGCATAAAAGCAAACAACTGAGCAGCCAGCACATCATGAAGGTAAAGGAAAAAGTGTCTGGTTTCAGTTCCAGTATCATCCGAAGAGATGCACACCAGAACATTAGTACGAAAAGCCCAAACACTGTAGTATCCTCCCCAGTACACAGCTTATGATAGCAAATGGATCTTACAGTGTTGGTGTGGTGTTTGTGACATGATGCAGTGCCAGTGCAGTGTGGTGTTAGTGTTTTGATTTTAGTGGGTAGTATTTTTCTTATGTCCCTCTCCAAACATACAGGTGATCCCTCCACTTCCACCAAGCGCTGGACCCCGATGTGTGTTCATTCTCTCTCATCACTGAACACACATTACCCATTGCGTCTCAGTATGCGTCTCAATGGTCAGTTGTCTGTGCCTACCCCCTCCGAGAGCCCTCCTGTGGCTGCCAATCTTTGCTACAGTTGATTTTAGGATTCAAACTGTAGAAATTCTCCCTCATCTTTTCTTCTCTTCTTTTAAAATGCAAATGATGCAGCTTAAAATGATCCATACTGGCTTCTACCACACATTAAGACAATTCTAGGGATATGCAACGCAACAAGGACACTAATGACTGCCAGTTGCCTTCACACTCAGTCTCACCAAAACACTGGAGCCCCACCAGATTTTGTAATGGTGTAACCCACACCTTTGTTCTTACCACATCAGAATATACTCCCTTCCAAAGCTTCAGGTGGGGAGTTAAAGCTTAAATACTTGCAGGAATCTCGACAGTCTGAGTTGGCTGGATATCGGTGATAAGAGGATCAACATCAAAACAAAGCAGAACATCGTCGTCATAAGGATCTACGCTGCCAAGAAGACAACTTAAGAAGAGATTAGGATGGACAGCATTTCCCCATGTTGCAGCTACTCATAGTCAGCCCTTCCCACAAGCAAGCAACACTAGCGGACTCACAAAATCTTCCCCCACAATCCTCACAGCCACTGCCCACCCAGACCTACCCTCACACAAGGCCATTACCAGACACCACCACCCTCATGTCCCAACGCCACATATCAGATTTAGGGAATAGCGTAGATGCTATGATAACTACCGTATGATGATGGACCCAAATAATTATTACAGGAAGCAATTCACTCAACTGCATGTGCCTCAGCTTGGAGACCCAAAGAATACTCAAATACACATTCAACATACCATCAGACACGAATCAGAGCATAGAAGTTCTCAATGTTCTTCAGGAACGCACAAAGAATTTGCAGAATGAAGCTTTCCGACAGAGAGGGAACTACTTTCCTGCAAACAGTAGGAAAAGGAAAGTTTCAGCTATTTCTACGTCCGACTGAAGTACGTAGCAGAGGATATGGACATTCTTCTACTTGCAAAGAGTCTCAAGGTAAATTGATCCTAATCGTGGGAGTCAGGGACAAAGAGCTCATTAGCCTGAATGCTTCAGCTTCATTGATCACCACAGTGAACGAATGTCGCTCTTATGAGGTGACATTGACAGCCACCACAGCCTTATGTGCCCCTCCTAAATTGAGTACAGTCTCTACCTACAAGGAAAACAAAAGGTCAAGGCAGCAGAGGTGCTACTTCTTAACCAAACCCTAACAGGGACATTTCATACCCTTCCGGCAAAAAGAAGCATGGCTCTGCAGAAAAGTGTCCCGCCGCCAACAGTATATGAAGAAACTGTACCTGTAAGGGACACTGGTGGAAGACTCCTAAGTGCCCTGCCAACAAGGTCACAAGCAGACATTACGACTAAGTTAATGTTGCCGACAACAGATGAGCGCCAAAAAGTGCCACACACCCTACTAGCAAGCCCTCAAATTGTCACAAGGTAGATACCCTTCCCACAACTACTTGCCCCTCAGCATCGCCCATATCATTCGTCCTCACCTAAATGGGCAAGACATCCAAGATTATGATGCTTCCGGACACAGGAGTTGATATATCAGTGATGGGCCCCAAGCGCTTTGAACTTCTTTAAATGATTAGGAATAAACTACAGCTTCTTGCTGCCTCAGTGATACTCACGGCCGAGGGATAAAAAATTTAAACGGCTTAAGGTACCATTAAAGCCACCCTGTCCTAGGACAAGCGGTCCTGTCTCACCACACTATAGTCCACAAAGGTATTCAGATATGCACACTGCAAGGAGTTGGCCATCACCCGCAAGGCTTTCTACAGCCCATCCTTGTTAAGCAATGTGAGGAGCTGCCAATATGATCTCTGCCAAGGCCTGAGAATATTTGCTCCAAACTCTCAAAAGACATGTTCATGTCTAAGGAGGACCTTAAAGCAGCTTCAGTAAGGCTGATGGCAGGCCCTCCCATGAAAATTCACCTTAAAGAGGACGCAGTCCTATTCGCCACACACGTCTCACTGCAAATCACCTACCCTTTCTGCAAACCTGTCAAAAATGAACTAGACTCCATGGTCCACTAAGATACCATTAAGGATTGGGAAATTGCACCATTGGAATGGTGTCACTCTCCAGTCCTTATCATGAAAGCCAAAAAAGTTTGCAGTGGATCTCACCAAGTTGAGACACACAAGCCTCCCGACCAGCCTACCCTCCATACACGGCCATAGCCGTTGTCTGCGCTGTTGATTCCACCAAATTCTTTAACATTGTGAACGCTCTACACGGCTCCTGGCAGATGGAGCTAGCAGAGGAGGAGCAACACCTCACGACTTCTATTGCACCTTATGGATCATTCCAGAATTGCCATGAACCCATGGGCTTCACTGCCACCAATGATGCTTATTGTTACCGCAGTAACCCAGCTCTCCAAGGCATGAAGAAGTACAGTATGTCAAGATTGTCACCGACATTCTCATCTTTTAATATGACCTACAGGAATACTACCACAGGATCCATGAACTATTCAGCCGCTGCCAAAAAATGGCATCACTTTCAACAGAGACAAGTTCACAGTGGCATCAGCCGCAGGTGAATTTTTGCGGCTTCAACCTTCCTGAAGAAAGAATAACTGCAAATCCAGGATGAGATTTGGCTCTGCAAAACTTCCACCCACTGTCCAACCTGACAGACGGATGTACGTTTCTTCATGTGGTTAGTAAACCAAAAACAGTTATCCCCAGATATTGCTGTGACAGCACAGCTCCTTCTCCCAAGCCCTCACAACCAGACGTTCTAATGTGTGAAGCATGCACTCTCAAGGCAAGGCTGTTCAAGTCTCTTTTAACCCAACCTGCTGACTATTTTGCAGACCGATGCATCTCGTCTCTATGTGATAGGTTACATTTTCCTACTGGTTCATGATAATGGATGCCTCTGAGAAGTCTAGAGTGGATACGAATTTTCACAGACGCCAAGACGAGGTATCCGTCAATAGAGCTAAACTCACTTGGACCCTCACAAAATGCCCCCTGTATCTCCTAAGACTGCCAACCTTCACACTGCAAACTGACCATTTTAAACTGGTGTCCATCATCAACAGCTACACCCTGAACATGGTTGAAAATCCGCAGCTTCAGAGAGTGAAGGAGTACACGACACAATAGCAATTTACTGTACTACGCTGTAGCACACCGGAAAATATAGATTCTAGATGCAGTCTCCCTGGCACCAGTCAGCTACCCCATATCCGGGGATACGACTTGCTGTACCGAGGTAATATCACACGTCAGGTTTGTCATCAACATTGTGCTGTACAGTAATAGCTTCTTAGGGAGCGGATACCCTAACTATCAATGTCGCCCAGACCCTGCTAGACATGTCGACAGCAGCACAGGCCAACCCTCACTATGTTCGCCTTCACGATTACATCATGTCTGCGTTCCCCACAAATCGGTACTACCTGCATGCTTTTTTATTACCGTATTGGAAGCTGTGAGAAGCCCTCTCTACTGATGGCGACCTTACGCGCTATGGAGCGCAAACATACTAGTTCCTGCAGCTCTATGTTGCCACACACTCTCCAAACTGCATGACAGCCAACGAGGTGTTGAGTCTTATAAACACTAGGCTCGACGACTGCCTCCTGAACCATGCTGCACTTCTGCCACTACTTCAGAGAGGTTGATGTTTCCCTGAGTCTACTCACCAATGGAAGATGGCAGTTTAACAGGATAGAGTTTGCTGACTTTTCAGAGCGTTGGAGTGTATACCAAATACGTAACTTCATCGCCACACTACCTGCAGTCAAATGGACACTTTGAGGGTGCCGTCAAGGCTGTCAAACACTTAGATCCTCAAAATGGCCCCTTAAGGATACAACTCCAGGGTCTTTGAACGTGGCCTACTCGAGTTACGAAACATGCCTAACCACTCTGGTCGTTCTCCTGTTCAGGTACTATACGGTCACCTTCTCTGTACTTGTATGTCCGCTCATCCTCAGTCGTCCATGCAAAGTTGGGCTAGAAAAGACACATGACAGTGACTGCTAAGCTGCAACCAGAGATGCTCAGGTGTAACGTAACTATGAAGCCCACACCTGTCCCCTGTCCAGGCTGAATGTGGGCAAACACAGCTGCCTACAGGACCCAGCATCCCACAGATGGGACAAGATTGGGAACTTCACTGCTGGAGAGCGATCATGTGAGTAAGAAATTTTCTCTCAAGCAGTTGAGTGCTACGTCAGAAACGTCAATTCTTATATCCGGTGCCCGGTCCCAATCAAGTTCCAAACTATGATCTCCTGGGGTCCATAGTCTTGACATGGAAAAGTCGTCAATGTCCTCCAAAACTCATTGCAGATCTCAAAGCTTTAACAAGGCTACATATTGTACAAAGCTCACGTGCCATTTACGCAGCTTGTTTCGTACCTTCATACTTAATAAATTCACTATGTGTTATTTGCTTTGCACACTATTATATGATAGTTCACTGTATGTAACTTGCTTAGTATGCTCAAGATAACTCTTTGAATGCAAAAATGCATCCTTCAATTCTATAATTTTTGTCCGTTCCAAACGCATTTGCACGAGTCGCACTGTCAGCACTCTGTGCATACGCATTATCGCATACTCTTCTTGCTTCTCTTAGCATGAGCTGTTTGCTTTGCAGAGCACCATTGTTTATACCCTGTTGCTGTATGTAATATGAAAACTTTATGACTCATCTTATTTCTCCATCCCTGCAATCATCTGTTTTCTTCTGCAAGACATCTCATGTCACCAAGGACTATGGTGAAAACATTGTGGGCTCTTCTAAACCCGAGGGCAGTAAACAATGTTGATATAAACTTTTTGCTGAAACTTTCTCGGAATTTTATGACAGGATGTTTGCCAGAAAATATCAATATTAAAAGTTAGGACAGTGGGCACTGAATTGAAGTCATTCAATAGAAACAATGCAGTTTGGCATAAACAGAAGCTCCGTGCTAAAAAACAGAAGGCTAAAAAACAGCCAGGATTTGAACTAAGTCCTGTCAGGACAAGACACAGCAATGCAGTTCTATATTTAAGTCAAGTACCTGTTTCTACTGTGATGAAAGTGAAAAACATGAAAAGTTACACAATGTACAGACAAACTCAACCTAAGCATTCACCAATATGCCCATATATTCAAGAACGAAAACTGTTGGGAAAACTCTCCGAAGGTGATATGCATGTCTTAGATGCACGCTATCATTTAAGCTGCATGACATAGTATAACCAGCTTTGACATGAAGCTGCAAAAAAACATGATGACTATACAAACAAAGAGAAGTCATAGTATATTGGCTGAGCTTATTTCTTATACAGTATGGAAGAATTCCATAAAAATTAAACACTACTAATCTTGAAAAGGTCAAACTTCGGGAAAATTGTATGAATTCCAACTAAAAGAACAAGTTTCCAATTATACTGGAAAAGTGAATACCACAAGACTAAAGGAGAGACTTGCGAGTGCTATTCCAGATCTTAAGAGCCGAACCCAATGTTAGGAGGAGATGCTGATCTTCCATTCTGACATTGAAGATGCCATCAAGATTGCTTATTCCAACAATGATGATGATGATGATGATGATGATGCCGTCCATATGGCAAGTGCTGCACAAATACTGAGAAAAAGGACATTCCAGTACAGAGTACTGTACTGTATTCCTTTAATATTAAAAGGATGCTGTCCTAGAAAGTGTTCTTGCTCTTGTGAGCATGATCCTGTGAGGGCAAAGTACTGTATCAAGCACCATAATGTAGTTAAAACTCACCTTACAAGTTCCCTCGGTGGTAGTAATGGACGAGCTTCGAGTTGCAACTCACAAACCAATGAGGACAATAGCAAGAAAGGCCCCACACCACGAATTCACAACCTCAGAGCCCCGGGGCAATTACCCTACCAGGACAACAGCTACCTGACAACTCCTCAAGGTGTGAACGATCTGTCTCCCTTGTCACAACGGCATTGTTTTTCCGACAACTCCTACAGGTGTAAACAATCTAACCACCTCATAACTGTGGCAGTGTTTTCCAAGGTATATTACAAACAAAAATCGTTAATTACATTAATCACACAACACGCCCACCTGATCTTAAGATCAACACGCATCATACATACATACACACACACACACATACAGCACAAGACTTAATCAGAAACATAATCAGCCATCCATACAGGTGGTTTTCTATTCCTCTGTGGATGCTGATTTTCTCCCATTTCTCTTTGAACACCTACTTGTGGTTTTACTGATTCTTCAGAGACTGAATCATCACTTGACATTTCGCTTGAACCATCAGATAAGGAAGCTGGAACTATAACTGGTCGCACATCCAACACATGCCTTGGCATTCCATCAACGGAAATGTTGTTTGAAGAGTTCACATGAGTGACAATCCCTTTACGCCATTGAGTAGTACAATGGGCGTTTGGGGGCTTCACCCACACTTCCTCTCCCATCTTGATTAAAAGGGGCTTGTCTTGGCTGGTATCTGTTCCATTGGGGACTACTGAAGGATACCTCCACTCATATCTATATACTGAAAGTTGTGGAACAGACGATTCAACTCGTCCAGATCTTGGTGTGCTGTTGTACCAAAACACTGCTTCTATAGGACTAATTCCTCCTCTCTCTGCAATAGCCTTGATGGTCCTATGAGGTCTTTCAACTATTCCATTTCCTCCTGGTCGATAAGCAGCCCGAAACACCCTAACAGTGTTCCAACGAGACAACATATCTCCTAAACACTGCGACCTAAATGCTGTACTATTATCCAGTAATAGTTCATCAACTGGCCCTCTTTCCAAAAAGATGCTATTCAACTCGGCAGATATTTCTTGAGCATCTTCTCTCTTTAGCTGCCTCCATATTGCAACACGACCTGGACCACAATCCACCACTGATAAATAGGGTACCTGTCTGTAATGAGTAACATCAATAGCTAGGCACTGCCAGTTTCTTTCAACACTTAATTCGCCTCCTTTGTGCATCACAGGCGCAGGATCAATGGACTGACAACGATCACAACACTGAACTACCTTCTTCACACATTCTCTGGAAACTTGAGGATCCAACTTTTTAGCTAAATATAGTGTTCTGTCAATTCCCATATGGTGTTTATTATGCAACTCTGTTATATCAACTACAGCACCTGCACAGGGATGTGCATGTTCAACTTCACTGCTCACCAACCAATTCTTCTTGACTCGTCAAAATATCAGCTTTATTCTTCTCTGAAGGCACTATCTGAACAACGATATTCAAACCAAACTCAGTAATCGATTCCTTCAATGTACCCAGGCATCTTTTGATTATCATCTCAGCAGCTCCTTTTGTGTGGACACGCTTCTCAGCACTGACTATAAATTTCAACCATGCCCCCACAGTTGCAGAGTCAGTCCTCACCTCTATCGACTCTAAACCTCATCTAATGGCTAAATTTACTCCTTTCAAAGCAGCTTCTAGTTCGGCAACATTGATGTGGTTGAAATCGTCCTTTTTTCTAAGCCAAGCAGCATCCTCAGCAATTTTGCCATTTATCTCCAAAACTACACCCATAGCAATTTTGCTGGCATCACACCACACAACACCATGCTTTACACTCGGGACACACCAGTTTCCTCTCACAGGATCATCTAACTTTACTCTCTCAATTACTTCTTTAACCATCATCATGGACTGTTCACCAACAGGATCCTCCCAACGTGCTCCTGAGGCTCTTCTCTTAATGTAGCTACATGCAATTCTTAACCATCCAGCTATGGGATAATGACCCACTAATGTACCACAAACTGAAAACAATTCCCTCCTTGTAAGCATATCTGCAACTTCAGGCACCGTATTACCTCTCTCGAACATCAACTCTCCTCCAACTCTTTGCAGTTGCAATCCTAAAGCAGCACCTCCATTGAGCGATTCAGGGGACTTTGTTATCAACCCAAAGGTATTCAAATGTCTAATCACCTCATCAGCAGAAGCTATCGATTCATTCACAAGAATGTCATCTATATATGAACTGGTTGCTCTCTCTATTTTTTCATCCTTACTTAATACAGTCTTTAGTATCCTAGACATAATCTGTGGTGAGTTCAACCCGAATCCCAATCTTGTAAGGCAAAAAGTCTGTCCCTTATAGTTCACTAGTTGATATGGCCACAATTTTTCGTCAACACTCAACTGTAAGTAGGCAGACTTCAAATCCACAACAGACACATTCTCACCTGTCTGTCGCCATTTTCGCAGTGTCTCACTGCATACATCAGTCACATCATCACCAGTGTGACACTTGACATTCACATTAAGTTCCCAAAAATCAAGCACTGGTCTCACCTTGTTCTTTGTTGGCTGTTCCACTGCCATTAGAGGAATGATACCAACGTCAACCTTTTCTTTCCATGGAATTAAAATACCTTCGGCAATCTACCTGTCCACTTCCTTCTCAAATTCTTCTTTTATCCAACCATCAAGCTTTTTATCATAACAGCTTACTTTATTCTTCAGTGTCAAAGTTTCATTATTTTCCCAAAACCACCTGACTGTTCATTTCTGTCCATCAAACCTAGCATGAAAGTCTGGATCTTCAATTACAACTGTTGAACTATTGTTATCCTTCTCACCACCAAGTCTATGCTTAATTTCTTGACCAACTGAAGCAACACCAAAAGCACCAAAAACATACCTTTCCTTGGGTCACTGTGACACCTCCCAATTGGTCAATAACATCAACTCCTAACACCACATCAACGCCATTAACCAGTTGATTCGACACTACAGTCCTCACTGTCACACATTTACCGTTCACACCCAGCTCCACACAATCTGCAACTTTACACTTAATATGACTCCCATCAAAAGCACTGGTGTACACTTCTCCTTTACAGCGAGGCACAAATTTAGAATGTAACACAGATGTAGAGCAGCCAGTATCTACAAGACCCTTTGCAGTCAAATTACCAATCCAAACATCAATTATAGGCAATGTATCTAGGTGCACCTTTTTATCATCTAAAGGGCAACTACAGGCGCAGTAGTCACCCCTTACTCATTTTCCGCAACCTGTTCCTGACAACGACTGGCCATATGACCAATTCTATTACACCTAAAACACCTCACCTGTGTCTCTTTACAGTCTTTTATCATAAGAGGGCCACCACATCGGAAACACTGACCCCTAAACTGGAAAGGCCTAGCCCTATTCTCATGTTTTGCACCACCTCCTTCTCCACCCTTTCTGACAGTTACAGCTCCCACACCACCTTGCTGTTTAGATGACAAAATCCTAGCATGGCTAATCAATTCACTCATTGCCATTGTCATCACATTTGGCAATCGCTGTAAAGCAACACTAAGATTATCTGGAAAACCATTAACAAACGTTAGTTTCACAACATTTTCTAAACCAACCTTATCAAACTTAGCTAAACCCGCCAGCCTCCTAATCTCATTAGTATACACATCAACTGGTTCTCCCGTCCACTTCAATTGAACAAGTTTTCCAAAAGCAGAGAATGGATCATCAGAAACTGCTACTTTCAATTTTTCTTGACTTTTTGCTGCACATTCTTGGTCTTCATCACCCATCTCCAAATAAAGTGCTAGAGCATCACCCTCCAGATACAAAGGAATAAAACTGGCTAAGTCTACTATTTTCTGTAGCTTAGCCACTAAGGTCACCTTCTTCAACCATGACACAACGTCTCCTTCACCGGTGAATGGCTTAATCATGTCCATTGTAATCTTAGATGCCATACTTTCTTGGAATAGGCCTAGATAGCTTGTAGTTAAAACTCACTTTACAAGTTCCCTCGGTGGTAGTAATGGACGACCTTCGAGTTGCAACTCACCAACCAATGAGGAGAATAGCAAGAAAGGACCCACACTACGAATTCACAACCTCAGAGCCCCGGGGCAATCACCCTACCTGGACAACAGCTACCTGACAACTCCTCAAGGTGTGAACGATCTGTCTCCCTCGTCACAACGGCATTGTTTTTCCGACAACTCCTACAGGTGTAAACAATCTAACCACCTCATAACTGTGGCAGTGTTTTCCAAGGTATATTACAAACAAAAATCGTTAATTACATTAATCACACAACACATAACCAATCCACTAGTTCTGCAACACAAGTAGCGCTACCAATATCTCAGTTGATGGTGCTCAATACAAGGAAAATCTCAGAAAGAATTGGTTATATCTTATACTGGCCACCACAAGACCAGAGAAACTCCTCTTGTGATTTATACTGGTTTGACTGGAAAGACTGTCAAACTGTGGTCGGTGTATCTCATATGACAGGGTCCATGCATTTTTCAAACATGCATGTACTCATTTTGAAATTGATTGATTGATTTATGAGTTCTCTGGTATCCTGACATCGAAGGTCATTGACACCGATATCGTTTGTTATAAACAAAGAATAAAAGAATATTCAATTTAAAACCGTAAAACCAAAGATGTCCTTATAAAATTTAAACTGCTTTCAGAAGACCCGCTTCTGAAATAATTCCAAAAACACCGCTAGCATTGTACAACACATCCTGCCCAAAGAGAGATTAATGTGTGTTACCTTCCCCATTGAAAGGTGAACTGTTTACCGTCAGAGCTGTAGATAATATTGATCACAATCCCTCTGCCAGAAATGCCATGAATTCGCTCCAAGGAACTGCCATATCTATGCTTCAGTTTCAAGTGCAAGAAAAATAAAAAACCAATAAGAACCTGTACCCATATATCCTGCTACTAAGAGAACACTGATGCTGTCAGCTTACCTCAAACTGACATGATTGCAACCGTGTCCACAGGTGAATCCAAGGCAGACACTGTGCTTTTGATACCAAAGGTGAAGCCGAAAATGGCTAATTGTAGAGATGGCAAACATTGTACAAGATAAGCAGGAGACTAGCACACAAGACTGAGTCATGGGCAGCATACCATACAGGTAGGCAGATTGTTATTCTACACTAATAACCCACACAGCACTCATGCCATTGTTCACTGAACCAGCCCACAATGCTGCAACAATATTGCATGTAATGAAAATGATAGAAAAGGCTATCAACCACTTGCATCCAGGTCAGAAACCTGCAATTAAGATCCCATGGGTGACACACAGTTTGTTGTAGTAATTGGAGGGCTCCACATTGAGAAGAATCTCATGAAATTACTTGGAGATTTTCTCAGTGGAAGTGGCTGGACTTTGATCCCTGTTCAGTCAAGTTACAACCATGTGTCGAGCAGATGCAATATTAAAAGGACTGCCGTCACGAGATCTCGGTATATACACCAAGTTACAGCAGCCTCTTTGTACATACTGCAGGATGTCAGCCAATAAGGATTATGCACTCTCTCTCTTGGATGATGGGAAAAAGATGAACTTGAAAACATGGCTCAAGTCAAATGCTAAGCAGTCACCACAGTTCCAATATTGGAATCTGGTTCTTAAAACTCCCTAATGCAGAGAATGCACAAACTGCATTACAATAGCCAATGACTAAGCCCATGAACAGATGAGTGCACAACCCAAAGCAAACGGAGGCATCTGTGACGGGCCGAGAGGGGGTTGTGAACTCAAAGGCAGGATGCAATCAACTGAGTACAGTACTTTATTAAGGAACACTCCTTTATATACAAAACCTCAAGGCAACAGGAAAATACATGTTCGAGAAAGTGACAATGTTACAGAGGAAAACCGGAGACATGAATACTGTATTCAGGTTCTTTTTAGTGCGAGGGAAGAGCGCAGATACAAGCATAATATATACAAAATAATTTATGTACGATCGTGTGACACACGGTTGGTACACATCCTTGGAATCACAGATTACCCTTTTGCTTTGATTCAGTGCATCACAGCTAGTCCAGAAATTGCTCGGATAAATGATCAATTTGAAACTTCATGTGGAACAATTTATACATTAACTACGCACCATAACCAATAGATTTGATGCAATCAAATTTCCAACCCATGTGAAACCAATGGTCACAATATTTCAGGAATTGGGAAATCGATACAGCAGTAACGACATAGTCCAAAGCGACGCAAAAGAAGTCATGAACGAAAGTGCTGTGGCTAGAGTCAGTTGGACAATCCCAGTATAACATATTTGTTCCTGAACGGCTAGAGCAAAGAGTTATCCCAGTACTGTACTATATTAGATATCATCTCCAAAAACAAACTGACCCTGCTCCATAAGACATTATCCCTCAGACAGACAGGAACCTGTCATCATATCACCACTGACAAACAACTGTGAGCGATTCAGCAGAATATACATCTCATGTCAATCTTGCAACGGAGACACGGATGAGTTTTTCAGATAAAAACACCATGGCGTGTCACTTTCTCTTTGATATGGGTGAGCTTAGAATGGATACAAAGTAAGACGTTATCAAATGCTTTGATAACGTTGTTACACCAGTGGACTATAGCTCACTAGTTGTAAATTCCAAAAATTCTAGATGGAGGTGTGTTGGCCAATACACTCCTTCCAAAAACCTGTATTGCATTTGGTGGCAATGCTGAACTAGTGTTCACAGGCTATAGCATCAACATAGACTAGAGACCAATTGTTTGATTTTGGAGTGTCCTCATAGAAGTTCTGTTTACTATAGCTAAAAAGTCTCATCTACCCTTTCCAAGTGGAAAGTACCCACTGAACAATTACAGTGCAGTAGCTAACTTCTTGAAAGAATCAAGAAAGATTTTTGGTCCTTTTTGCATTGTCAGGTGTATGAGGAAAGAGTAGAATGTGTAAAGAATGGGCCAGAATATCAGATGTATGTGTAGGTGTACCCACTGAACAATTACAGTGCAGTAGCTAACTTCTTGAATGAATGAAGAAGGATTTTTGGTCATCTTTGCATTGTCTGGTCTATGAGGAAAGAGGAGAATGTGTAAAGAATGGCCAGAATATTAGGTGTATGAGTAGGCAAAGGAAAAATGAGCCAAAACCAGAGGGGAATCCAATGTACAGTAGTAATATCTGGCCAGTCAAAGGACCAAATAACCATCTCGCGGTAGTGTCTTGACAGGTTCAGTCTGTTAAGAATTAATTCCTACAAATCATTCCTACTGAGATTTATCTGCGCTTTAGCAAAAAGGAAATTTTACCATACAAAAATGGAGATTGCATAGAGAGACCAACAAACAAAGTCTATTTTAAGCAACAGAATATCACCGCACAATGAAATTCGGTTAATTCCATTCTCAAAGGACACTTAATGATCAAATATCCAAAAAGAAAAATTTATTAATGGTATTTTCAACAGTTCCCATTGTACCATTAATTTCCCGTACAAAATTAGAAAGAAAAACTAGACAAGATGCAGACAAAGACATAACCTTACATCAAGTAGATGATGTTTGCTCCTTAACCAAACCATCTGATCAATAACAACTTTTAAAATCAACATCAAAATAAAATTTTTATTTAGGAAACTATACCATTTAAACAAAGCTTAGTCCTCCAAAATCGGGTAAAATACCGATCTCGACAGGCAGGACTAAAATGAATGAAAACGTGTTCCGATTCCCCGTAAAAACTCAACAAACCAAGAATTCTCGTAAGAAAGGCTCCCGACCGAAGCCGCTAACTACTGTAATGTCCAAATAGCCTAAATAAAAGATAAAATCATGTCAAAACACTGAATTAGATGTCCATAACACAAAAATAAGACTACAATTAGTAAAAGGAAATCATGTCAAAACATTGAATTAGATGTCCATAATACAAAAATAAGACTACAATTAGTAAAAGGAACGAATAGAAAGTCTTACAAAACAAAGAGATCCGAGGAAGCGACACCTAAAGACCGCATACACACCCGTAAGGGAGCGTCAACAAAGTGTCTGAGATAAAACCCAACAAGGTAATAGAATGAACGTGTCGCTACCTAGAAGTCCCAAACAGACAAACATAATACTCAATTTGGGAGCATGGATCTCCAAAACGTCTGACATCTTCACAAACAAGATAACACAGAACTACGAAAAACACGTCCGAACGTTCATGGGTGCTAACAAGGAATGATGGGAGAAGGATAGGTAGTGGTGGTGGTGGGGGGGGGGGGGGGGGGGGGCAGTAGCTGTAGTGAACGACACCTTGTAGTAACGGGGGATTTTGAGGAGGGAGAAGTCTAATTGGAAAGGGACCTCTGGTAGTGGTATCACTCGCCCCAGTTTTAATACCGACACCCTTTAGGGGTGAGCGAGCTGGATATATTTCTAGCATTCCATGCAACTTTTTTCTCTAGTATATTTAGCAGTATTTATACCTTTGAAATGGTGCTTTAAGGAGTATTTCACTAGGCGACACAGGTTCCTCGCCCAGAAATAGATTTTTCCTTCACCAAAATCCCTTTTTTATTCATTCAACTCAAAAGAAAGGATTTGTCCTAACCACGCCTCGCTCCAGAGAGGAAGGACATTGGTGCCTGGTACGGCACATGAACATACACTACCGATATCTAAGCGATGTCAGGCAGGACAGCCGATCGGGACTAGGGTCTACTCCAAAGCCAAACCAAAATCATTCTTAAAGAAGGCAACCGTGCTTACCCCATATGACTGGGAAAAAAGCATGTTAATATTACACCAAAAATGACTGACATTCTACCTGTAACCTTAAAGACCTCTAAAGTTGATTTAGTATCACTAAAAAATGGATTACAATAAAAAGCAAGAAACCTGCAAGAAAAATGAGTTTGACATGGTAATATTCGGAGTGCGTTGTGGTACAGCTCATAGTAGTTAATCTGTTATTGTTGGTGGGCCTAACCTTTGACTAAACAGTCCAAGTGCAAGGCAGCAGTTTCCCCAATTATTGGTAGTAAGCATAGCCTTTTGCTAAAAATCAAGGTGGCAGCAGTCCTTTGTCAGTAGCTTTCTACAACACACAGAACATCCTGTGGTAGTATTCTTATACCCCTACCACAGGGCAATACAGGTTCACTATTCATTAGCAATAAACTTATTAACTTGTTGTTTCCAGAATTAGTGAATCTTTAAAAAATCTACCCATCTGGGAATTAAAGAAGTCACTTATGAGGAGAATGGGCCCAAGGTAATGACTTATGACACTACTAAATAAAACCAAAGCCTCTATTACTCTAAAAAAGCTGTAGTAGTATTTGCACTGGTAATAGGTAAAAGTAGTTGCTAGCGAACTACCATTAATACTGTATACGAAGAAAGATAAATTAATACAGTGATACCTCGGTACTCGACCATAATCCGTTCAGGATCAGTGTTCGACCACCGATTTGTTCGAGTACCAAAACCTTTTTTCCCATAAGAAATAATGGTATTTATTTTTATACATTCCTACGCATTCCAAAATGCCCAAAATATTAATAAAACGTGTACCTAAACAACAATGATTATCTAAATGTGTACGAAATTGGTCGGAAAACTATATAAAACAATTTTAAACCATTTACTGTACATACCTTTGAGCAGCCTGATGCTCTCCGGGGCTACAAAGATCCTGAAAAAATAAAGATAATTTTTCAGTACGGTACTAACAATCTTTTGATACAAACCATTTCAACAAATACAAAATAATGAATATGAAATAATTCATATATAAATAAAAAAATAAAAAATCTTATTGTCAATATTGCATTTCACAAAGCAAAAGACCTGATAAGTTTAAATGATTTCTAAAATTATCATCATTATAATTATTAATTATTATTATTATTATTATTATTATTAATATTATCATTATTATTATCATCACTAGAAAAATTATAACCCTGGTTGGAAAAGCAAGGAGCTATATGCCCAAGGGCTCCAACAGGACAAAATAGTGCAATGAGGAAAGGAAATAATTAACTATATAAGTAATGAATCACGAATATGAAATGTCTTAAGATCAGTAACAACATTGAAATAGATCTGTCATATAGAAACTATGAAGAGTGACTTATGTCAGTCAGGTAAACCTTTAAATATTCACGGCAAGTTTGAACTTCTGAAGAGTACATTTGCAAATTCAGATTAAACCATTATATATGGTTTACATATTAATAATCAAAAGTTATCTTCCATTATAATATTCAAATGGGAACAACGACTTAATATTATAATGCAGTGTCAGCATCTTATTCCAAATACTGTACTGATCATAAACATTTACTAATATTCTTATAAAAAACAATCTGATGAAATTATTATAAAAGTTGCGCAAAGAAAAAGCAAAAAATTAGACAGAAGAAAAGAGAAAAATTGGAAGAGAATGTAAACCAGGACCTAGAGTACTAGGTTAGGTTAGCTTAGGTTGCATCATGTCCTATTATAGGACCTTTTTAAATTTTGTGTTTGTATATTAATAGGCATTCTTGTTCAGCATGACAATTTCATTACAGCATATGTTCCCTTTTTAAGTGTACATTGCAGTTTTTCTTAGGGTCACAGTACTAACTTATATACAAAGGGCTTGAAAAAAATGGTTTGCACAAATCAGAAATGCATAAAGCATATGATGGTTGAAAAAACCCACTTCTTATACAGTACAATACATTGTTTGCGGTTATTAACCTGTACCACAGTTTTGTAGTTGATACAAACTGTATCTTAGCTGTAATTAAGCAAGTAAACTACATGATGAAGTGTAGATTGACAGGTAGACGATATAAAGTTAACAGGACTGCATTGATTAGCTAATGTGGCACCAAAACAGTTTTAAAGATCTGATACAAAATTATGTAGGTATATCATAATTCATTGTCAGTGCTATACCATCAAATGGTGTTGGCGACATTAATTGTAGACAAACGCACATACTGGGCCGCAGATTTGGTACAGTAGTCTACTTTACTTTGCTCCTTACTCTCTTGCCTTTGTGCTATTATTATTATTACTTACTAGGCTACAACCTTAGTTGGAAAAGCAGGATGCTCTAAGCCCAGGCACTCCAACAGGCAAAATAGCCCAGTGAGGAAAGGAAAAAGGGAAAAATAAGATATTCTAAGAAGAGTAATATCATTAAAATAAATATCTCCTATATAAACTATATAAACTTTAACAAAACAAGAGGAAGAGAAATTAGATAGAATAGTATGCCCGAGTGTACGCTCAAGCAAGAGAACTCTAATCCAAGACAGTGGAAGACCATGGTACAGTAGCCATTCAAAGCTGGGAGAATTGTGTGAGCCAAAAGTGCAAATACAAAAAAATTCTCAAATGTCAGTTTAGCATTCTACCACTGCACATCAGTGACCCTATAATTATATGAATAAAAATCTAATTTTTTTGCATATATTAAAAACAAAACTCTTGGTTGATGGAGATAAAGACTTCTGTAGAATTCTATAGGTTTAAAAAAAAAAAGAAAACACTATTGAGACTATATCCATAGAGGATTCATTGGCTATTGTCTATAAGAAATTGACTTTTAAATACTTGGAGATTTATCATTACAAGTTAATTTGAAGACAGAATACTGTATTACAACCTTCCACTGCATTGGCACTATACTGTACAGTATAGTCGAGGGTAAAAGTTTGAAGTACAGGTACTGTACAATAATAACATTTACTTAGTTGGGACCTTCTTCTAGCTATTTCTATTGACCAAAGTCTTTTGAATCGTACAAGTAGGTACTGCAGGATATGGAACAGCACACCGTCTGGTAATCAGCTTCATTGCTACTGACTTGGCTATCAAATGCAGCTTTTAATTTCCATAAACCTATGCGTGGAAAGAGACCCAGTATAATGAAATAGTCCTTCCACTGCAACAGCACAAGAATAATCATTGAAACTTTACAAAACAACTGGATGAACTATTATCTCAATGAAAAAAAGATGAACATGACTAATTAAAACTGCATACTCCTGCCAGAAAGTGGCATCCATATCAAAAGAGGAATGATAGCATATTTGTGATAAGGCAACAATGGTGTGTACTCAACTTTAATTAAATATTATTAAGTACCTGATGGCTCTGCATGGGAAAAACCTACTCCCTCTTCTTAAAGGCTTTGGTCAATTCTGCACCACTCTAGTGTGGAGAAGATATCATCGTCTTCATACCCAAGACTCACATTCCTATATCCTCCCTAGCAATTGGAAAAGCAGTTTATTCTATAGTCTTTGCCATATTGTCCAAGAACAACCTTTCCACCTTTCAGCCAATAGGACTTTGAGATCTGTGTTTGTATAAGAGGCATCTGTGATAGGCAATAGCTAACTTTGTTGATTGTATGAAAATACTATTGAAGAGATAACATTAGAAAGAGGAATACTTGCGCTTTTTTGCTAGTATTTGAAATAACTGACAAAATAATGCACGAGAATATCATAATTCCATTCTGAATGATTGGTCAGTGAATTACAAGTAAACATCTGACAAGCTGCAAAATGGCAAAGCTGCGAAACCCTCTGGAATGAAAAGCTAATCAGACAGTTGAATCCTTGGAAATTCAGAAGTTCAAACTTGCAGCAAAATGAATTGGTAAAACAAACGATGACTAGTTGGACTTTATGCTCAAGAAATCTAAGGATGTTGCTGTCTTCATGAGGTGACAGCAGAAGTAACAGCGTATCATGAAAATCACATCTGACAAGCTGCAAAATGGCAAAGCTGCGAAACCCTCTGGAATGAAAAGCTAATCAGACAGTTGAATCCTTGGAACTTCAGAAGTTCAAACTTGCAGCAAATTGAATGACAGAGATAAATTGATAAAACAAACGATGACTAGTTGGATTTTATGCTCAAGAAGAACAAAGATGTTGCTGTCTTCATGAGGTAACAGCAGAAGTAACACCGTATCATGTAAATCTAAAGAAATTGTACCGTAACATATATCTGTAGATCCTGGTATTCAGAAACATTCATTATATAACCCAATGTTAATACAGTATGGCAACATTAGATCTTTAAAGAAGATTCAGTTGTAGGATCATCAGAAGTTGAAATACAGTTTACCAATTTCTTTATATAAGATTTATAGAAGAAACCACAATGAATACAGATATGGATGTCCTTGGGAGCTGCCTCACACAAACAAACCTAGTAGAATGAATGAATGAAGTGAGGAAGAATGAAAACTCCCCCTTGATAGATGACTGACTAAACGTTTTCTAACTGTTCCTACAATTTTATGAAGCAATACTTCACAAACTCATCACTCACCAGTAATTTTAAAATCAATCTTTTAGCCAGAGGAGCAAGGCACCAAAAGACTTCTTGAAATGATATCACTAACTTCAGATTTCGTGATATCTCTATTTAATAACATCAAAACCAGCAGTTTAACTTACTATGGATTTTGGTAAAATATTATACAAGCACTGGACATAATGGATTTCAGCATTCCAAATATGTGTTGGTCCTGTAATTTATACACGTACCAACTGGGGTTGTCTGTACCTAATAATAATAATAATAATAATAATAATAATAATAATAATAATAATAATACTGTACAAGAAACAAGAGACCTACGTAAAAGAGCATTGTCTACAATTCAGTGGCAAGGTACAAGTATTCTATGTAATTTCTCTTCCATTTGTAATTATAAAGTTTTTTTATAGTTTATATAGGAAATACTTATTTCAATGTTGTTACTGTTCTTAAAATATTTTATTTTTCCTTGTTTCCTTTCCTCACTGGGCTATTTTCACTGTTGGGGCCACTGGGCTTAAAGCATCCTGCTTTTCCAACTAGGGTTGTAGCTTAGCAAATAATAATAATAATAATAATAATAATAATAATGATAATAATAAATAATAATAATAATAAAAATAATAACAATAAAAATAATAATAATAATAATAATAAAAATAGTAATAATAATAATAATAATAATAATAATAATAATAATAATAATTACACCTGATAAACGGATCCATCTGTTCATAAATACAAAAAAATACAAAAAATGAACAGGACCTACAAATACAAAAATACTTACCAATAGAAATTTTGGATTCTTGAAGGCAATCGCTGGACTGGAGCTCTAGTCCCGCTAGAGCTCGACAGTCTTCTACTGAGTTAAGGATGGAGCAGCTTATAGTATTGCTGGTCTCTTCCTGGTGTTTGCAACATTACCATCCTTGTCAGCTAAGGTAAGGGGGGTTGGGGGAGCCTATAGGTCTATCTGCTGAGTCGTCAGCAGCCACTGGCTGGCCCTCTCTGTTTCTAGCTTGGGTGGAGAGGAGGCTTGGGCGCTGATCATATAATATATGGTCAGTCTCTAGGGCATTGTCCTGATTGCTAGGGCAATGTCACTACTGTCCCTTGCCTCTGCCACTCATGAGTAACTTGGCTATTTTTCACTGCTGGGGCCTTGGCTATGGGGACTGTCGTCACAGAGCAGCCTTTAACCCTGAAATGACAAAAAGAATTGGTTAAATAGCAATGAACCTTTTTCTTCTTAAATCTAATTTTCAATATGAAAACTTTTTTAACAGGACAAACAGCCAATACAGTACAGTATATGTGTGCGTGTTGTTGTTGTGTATGCATTTGTCATTAAAAAATACAATTTCTAGTAACAATGGGTGGCTCCTAGGTAAATTAAAAATCTATCCCTCCCATATTCAAATGCAACTGCTGTGTGGATGAAAGCCATGTGCAGTAAACTTCCACAGTCATGGCCACTTCATCAAGACAGAAAGGCTCACTGGGTGCACATCAAACCCTCCGAGAATACTTACGTCTTTCCCAACACTGTCACGAGAGAGAAAGAGAGAGAGAGAGAGAGAGAGAGAGAGAGAGAGAGAGAGAGAGAGAGAGAGAGAGAGATAGTGCATTCCTTTAAACTTGACGGTTTTAATTATTGATTTCGTTACACGTTACACCCACACCATACCCGCCCTAATACCCACATCAATAATATCCCACACTGTTCCCCCAACATCATCCCACGTCCACCCACAGACCATCTGCGGACAAAACCGGCTACTTCCCAACCACAGTATTCTGGTGTTAACGTTGAAGGCAGAAAACAAAGCAAAAGAAGAAATAAAGAAGGGTATCCATGTCCTTTTCAGAGCTCAGAATCTTCAATACATCAAGGACACAATTGCAAAGTCAATATTAGCATTTAAGGGAACCATCGCCTGGTGGATCTGAACTGCTATCTATGTCATACAGCCTAGAACAGGAGTGGTTACCGAAGTTACAATCTAATAACACCTAATTAATAATAGTGACCTTAAACTAAACTCCAATTAATTTTCATTTTCATAAAACCATCTCCATCCAATGAGACAAGAAAGCAAAGTGGACATGAAGCTATAGAGGGTCTCGCAGGTCACAGAACAGTGACTACAGAACTCAGAAATTCACAGAAGACATCCCTTGTAGTTTTATGCTACCATGAGTGTAAACGCTACTTAGTTGTATTTAAGTCTCCTCCTGGATTAGGTCTTTGCCTTGAATATGAGGCACTGATGCCACGTGATCGTGTTTCCAGTTAATCTATCAACAACCGAGGTCATCCACGTACCGGTAAACATAGGCATCATGGTGACATCTGCTGTACCTCTGAGTTTCACTTTACATAAGATCTCAGGTAGTTTACGTATAAGAGTCACAGTCAATCTAATAATTCAGCTATCAATAGATCTCAGGTCATAAGAAACATAAAAGTCCGTAATAGGCCATCTTGACCATAAGGTCCTATACCTAAAATACATAGATTCGTAAACGCCTTTTATTGGTATATGCTTAAGCGCATTTAGCTTCACTCTGAGCTGTAGCATATAAGGGTATGCTCACGGAAATGGGGATAGATGAAGACCCAGAACTGAGAGGAGTTAAGGAGAACAATTACAAGACTGACAACCATAGAGGGAAGAGTTGATGTAAAACCTTTTCAAGAAGATATTGACGTAGACTGATTAAAAGACATGGCAGGATGTATAATACGATATAAATCCTATCTTGTACTGCTGTTACAGTACTGTATATCTTTTTGTTATTCATTTATTGAGAGACAACTTCTCTAGGATGTATATACCCTGGGATGGTAAGCCAAAGCAGATGTGTTTATGGGGGCAAGTCTTTAATATTCTATTATTTCTTAGCTAAGGATAATGTGCGAGAATAGCAAACAAACTCCTATACATCTGGGCCATTCACTCAGTAGAACATTGACTGGTCCCTTTTTACATCCTGAATGAAACTTGACAAAAGTTAAAGAAAATATCATTATTTTCAAATCAGCTTATGAGAAGTCTCATGTAACAATGTCAAAATGCTGTATATCATTGTTACTTTTGAATATATGTTATGTCATCCTAGTTGGAAAAGCAGAATGTAACAAGGCTAAATGTCTCAATTGGTAAGAACAAATATGAAACTGTACAAACACATTTTTGTACACAAGGTCAATTGATTGATTGATTGATATGAAGTTTTCTGGCCTCCTGACATCTAAGGTCATTGATGCCAATATCATTTGTCATAAATAAAGAATAAAAGAATATTCAATTAAAACCATAAAAGCGAAGATGTCATTATAAAAGTTAAATGGCTTTCAGAAGATCTGCTTCTGAAATAAACCTAAAAATACTGCTAGCAAACTACAATACATCACATCCAAGAATCTTGGCAAGGATGAACCTGCCATCCTCACCTTCTCAAACATACCATTTTTCTATTTCTTTCAGTACTATAAATGGGGCATTCCCTCAACAAATACCTCAATGTCAAGGGTACTAAACAGTTGTTGCAATAAGGCTGGTGTTGGTCAGCTAGCAGAAATTCATGTGTCAACCAAGTGTGACCAATGCGGAGATAACAAATAGTCTCCCACTTTTGGGATATAACATTCGTTATTTATCTCATCTACCACCTCAATGCTGTTGCCAATTATTATAAATAAAGGTCAATTAGCTTAACAAGTAAGGCCAGACACAGCGCCTTCAAAATGAGGTCTCTAATCCATGGCAAAGGTAGGCCACAAGTGCTGTACCATCCTGTCTACAGTCAAAACATAGGCATGTAGTTTTTAGGGTGTTTCCAAGGATAGCAAGAGAATTATCACAGGCAATAGAATCACTGCAAAATAAAACACGTCAAAAAAAGTTTCCTTGGTTCTTCTAAGGTGCACACATAGTATATACACTGTACAGAAATGGGAGCCTATATCTGAAACGAAAGGTACTGTGCATACAAAACAGCAAGGCCGTAAAGATTCAAAAACAGTTGCAACTATCTCAATTATACAGTCAAGTGGGCAACAGCATTAAATGTAACTGGTTTGAATTTGATTAGAAAAAAATTAAACCACACTAACTGCCAATCCTTCAGTGAAATCTAGAACCTCTAGATTGGAATTTGATTCAAGAGGAAAATGACTAAAAACAATCAAAGCGATGAACAATAACTGGATGAACTGGTAGACAATTCAACCCTGAATCAAATTCCAATCAAGAGGTTCTAGATTTCACTGAAAGTTTTGCAATTAAGAGTAGTTTATTTTTTCTAATAAAATTCAAAGCAGTTATATTTAATGCTGTTGCTCAATTAACTGCATAAGCCAGATAGTTGGGACCGTTTTTGAATCTATGTGGCCTTGCTGTTTTGTATGTACAGTACCTTACTACATTTCAGATACAGACTCGCATTTCTGTACAGTGTATACACTAGATGTGTGGCTTATAAGGACCAAGGAAATTGTATTTAACATTTTCATTTTGCTGTGAGTTAGCAGGAGTTAGGATCATCATAATTATCAGTTTCATGTCACTTTCCTTTTCTGACAATGAGTGTACAGGAGAATTTTTATGTATAATTGGGGCTCATCACTTTAAAGCCATTTTATGTCAGAATTCCCACTTCTAGTAGCTCTTTGTGTATACAGTACCTATTCACAATTTCATTAGTGGCATTGCTAGTCTGATATGCAGTAAGAAATCACCAAAATGAAGGTCCTAATTACAGAAAACTATTAAATAGTACTCCCAATATGATATCAATAAAAGAGAAATTTCTAAATAATCATTTAGAGAATGTTAGAGGGAGACAATAGATCTTACCTACCAGGGCCACAAACTAAGGTGTTCATATTATTTGCACCATCGCCAGTAAAGAAAATACAATATGACTGAAGTACTAAAATCTGCAAGAAATAATCTGGTACGGAGCAAAGTTTCAATTGAAGGTAAGAATGACCATGTTAAGTACATTCAATGGAATTTGAAACTTGAAACATTGGCATCCTGTTGTCTCAATTTGTACTATTCACATTTGGCTTTATATTTTTCATAGTTCCCCAAATCTTGACCTTTTTACCCCCAAAGGACGTACTGGTACGTTTCACAAAACTTATCCCTTTACCCCCATGGACGTACCGGTACGTTCTTGTAAAAAACTGCTATTTAAATTTTATTTGCATATTTTTGATAATTTTTTGAAAAACTTCGGACATTTTCCAAGAGAATGAGACCAACCTGACCTCTCTATGACAAAAATTAAGGCTGTTAGAGCAATTTAAAAAAATATATACAGCAAAATGTGCTTGAAAAAAATTAACCCCTGGGGGATAAGGGTTGGAAATTTCCAAATAGCCTGGGGGTAAAAGGGTTAACATGTAGTACTGTACAGCAGTAAAGAAGGAATAATCTGCTTATACAAAACTATAAAAATAAACCTATAGCGAGTCCTACAGAGCACCAATGCTATGAGCATAAGCAACCAAAAGTTCTAGTTGCCACAAAAAGTAAACATTCACAGCAAGTTCCCATAGGGCAATGTCCATAAATTTGTGGAGGGAAATCAAAAGCGCAACCAATATCCATACGTCAACTATAAAATAATTATGATTACTGTACTACATAAAGACAATATTAGTCACAACAGTTACACCAATGATACAAAGTGATTAGAACATCAGCATCAAAGTCTTGGCAAACAAGACCATTTGACAATTTTAGTAAAGGGGATAAAGGGACTTCCAGTTATGAGTAAAGTGACAGGATCACCTCAACTGAATATTTGTGCAGGGAAGGAAAAGAAAATTGTTCAGGCAGGAGAAATAAAAAAAGGTGTTTTACACTTATGATGTACCAAATCCCATAAACTGAAAATAAAACAAACCGTAAGAAAACTCCGCACCAGTAACTTGTTTATATGATGGAGGAGCAGAGGCTCTTGCATTGGCAGCCTGTCTGAAGAGATGTACGGTAATTATTTGCAAGGGGGCGATGTGAAAAAATTGCAATTTTCCATAAAACAGGGCATGAAGACCGTGCTTGGTTGGCAAGGGAATACATAAGACTGACAATGACGATAAGATGAGATGGGTTTAGTGATGACAGAACCACTCAAGAGTGTGAAAATGGCAAGGGAACACATAAGACTGACAATGACGGTGAGACGAGATGGGGTTGGTGATGACGGAACCACCCGAGAGTGTGAAAATGGCAAGGGAACCCCCAGGACCGGCAATGACGGCGAGACGAGATGGGGTTGGTGACGACGCAACCACCCGAGTGTGTGAAAACGGCAAGGGAACCCCCAGGACCGACAACGGCGGCGAGACGAGATGGGGTTGGTGACCACGGAACCACCCGAGAGTGTGAAAACGGCAAGGGAACCCCCAGGACCGACAACGGCGGCGAGACGAGATGGGGTTGGTGACCACGGAACCACCCGAGAGTGTGAAAACGGCAAGGGAACCCCCAGGACCGACAACGGCGGCGAGACGAGATGGGGTTGGTGACCACGGAACCACCCGAGAGTGTGAAAACGGCAAGGGAACCCCCAGGACCGACAACGGCGGCGAGACGAGATGGGGTTGGTGACCACGGAACCACCCGAGAGTGTGAAAACGGCAAGGGAACCCCCAGGACCGACAACGGCGGCGAGACGAGATGGGGTTGGTGACCACGGAACCACCCGAGAGTGTGAAAACGGCAAGGGAACCCCCAGGACCGACAACGGCGGCGAGACGAGATGGGGTTGGTGACCACGGAACCACCCGAGAGTGTGAAAACGGCAAGGGAACCCCCAGGACCGACAACGGCGGCGAGACGAGATGGGGTTGGTGACCACGGAACCACCCGAGAGTGTGAAAACGGCAAGGGAACCCCCAGGACCGACAACGGCGGCGAGACGAGATGGGGTTGGTGACCACGGAACCACCCGAGTGTGAAAATGGAACTCGAGTGTGTGAAAATGGCAAGGGAACCCCCAGGACTGACAATGGCGGCGAGACGAGATGGGGTTGGTGACGACGGAACCACTCGAGAGTGTGAAAATGGCAAGGGAACCCCCAGGACTGACAATGGCGGCGAGACGAGATGGGGTTGGTGACCACGGAACCACCCGAGTGTGTGAAAATGGCAAGGGAACCCCCAGGACTGACAATGGCAGCGAGACGAGATGGGGTTGGTGACCACGCAACCACCCGAGTGTGTGAAAATGGCAAGGGAACCCCCAGGACTGACAATGGCGGCGAGACGAGTTGGGGTTGGTGACCACGGAACCACCCGAGAGTGTGAAAATGGCAAGGGAACCCCCAGGACTGACAATGGCGGCGAGATGAGATGGGGTTGGTGACCACGGAACCACCCGAGAGTGTGAAAATGGCAAGGGAACCCCCAGGACTGACAATGGCGGCGAGACGAGATGGGGTTGGTGACGACGGAACCACCCGAGAGAGTGAAAATGGCAAGGGAACCCCCAGGACTGACAATGGCGGCGAGACGAGATGGGGTTGGTGACGACGGAACCACCCGAGAGTGAAAATGGCAAGGGAACCCCCAGGACTGACAATGGCGGCGAGACGAGATGGGGTTGGTGACGACGGAACCACCCGAGAGAGTGAAAATGGCAATGAACCCCCAGGACCGACAACGACGGCGAGACGAGATGGGGTTGGTGATGACGGAACCACCCGAGTGTGAAAATGGCAAGGGAACCCCCAAGACCGACAACGACGGCGAGACGAGATGGGGTTGGTGATGACGGAACCACCCGAGAGTGTGAAAATGGCAAGGGAACCCCCAAGACCGACAACGACGGCGAGACGAGATGGGGTTGGTGATGACGGAACCACCCGAGAGTGTGAAAATGGCAAGGGAACCCCCAAGACCGACAACTACGGCGAGACGAGATGGGGTTGGTGATGACGGAACCACCCGAGAGTGTGAAAATGGCAAGGGAACCCCCAAGACCGACAACGACGGCGAGATGAGATGGGGTTGGTGTTGACAGAACCACTCAAGAGTGTGAAAATGACAGCCGAGAGGTAATCCAAATATGAAAGCCTATGGGCGCCAGAAAGCAGGTTTCAGTAACCTCTAAACCTGAATTTTCAAGTTCTGGAGAAATTCCTTTCTTGTAGTAGTTCTGCACATGACAGAATCCAGATGGGGAATAGCATGCTTTCAGCAAAGCTGGGTATGACTGTTAAAACTTTAATGAGGTGGAGGTAGTTACTGACAGGTGGTGAGGAAGCCCTACCCATCCGACAGGCCGCTGAGCTCTAACTTTTGACCTTCAGGCTAAGTATGACTAAAAGGATTCAGGTTTCTATAGTTAAGGTAAAACTGAGTTTTATTAATAAAATTGGTAATTTCTATACTTGCCTTGTTTCTTTTCCCAAAGTTTGGTTTATCATTTACCAACAAAATAAAAAACTATTCTCTTTTCTGTCAATAGACCACATGCATCTAGTAAAGTAATGAACCACACTAACAATTAATGGCAAGACACAAACCCCTAAGTGCTTCTGTTATTCAGTTTTTAAGTTGAAAGTACTGCGGCCCGAAGGTCAAAATACATTAGGGCAAGGAGCTGTGTAACCTTGTAAAGGTGCAGTGGCCTAAACCTATCATAAGACTGCACGGGGTTGGTGTTGGAATCTCTATACAGTAACCTTTTGGAGCTATAGGCTTATGGATGGCACTAATCAAACGCACGACTTGCTTCAGGACAGACCCATTGATCAACGGATGCCCGGGCACATCCGGACTCGGAACGAAAACGCACATGGTCAAGAAAACAACAAACGTAAATCCCTTAGAATAGCGACAATTAATCTCAGTACCTTACGAGAAAAGGAGGAAGAAATAGTGATGATGATGCAGGAGAGGAAAATAGATATTTTGGGAATACTGTATGTGAAACTCGTTTACCGGAAGAAGGCACAAAACTTTTGTTAAATCAATTTCGACTGACATGATTGAAAAGCCTACCTGGCGTCTAGGAGAAATGAGAAAGTACTGTATTCCTTATGCCGTGACATCACAAGTCAGTGGGGAGGAAGGTGGGCATGTATATGAACATCAGGCAAGTACAGTACAGTAAAGAAATAACACATTTTACTATCAAAATAATGTTTATTTCTATGAGCCTCCCATGATGTTCATATTGCTACTGACTCCCACACACTGATGCTGGCAGGATACTAGTGAAGGAAAGAAATAGGGCAAAAATTAAAATGAAATCGTTGTATAACACAAATGAAATTCTAGACTGGTCTAGATTGATGGAAATGAACAATTTCAAAATACAGCTTCAAAAACAGTACTCCAAATTGTTCATCTAAGGGTACAGTATTTGAAGTAATTCAAAAATAGGAAAATTGTAAATCAATTGAAATAGAAAAAATCAAAAGACAGCATTACCAGCAGCTAATACAGGAACAAGAGCCCCACAATACGATAAGAAAGCCAGGATCCTTCAAGACAATCTTCAGCAAACACCAAAATGCTAGCAATTAGACTGCCAATAAAATTCTTTCCATAGAATTATTTCCGCTAAAACCAAGATACTGTATGTAAGTATACTCCTAATATCCTGAACCTTAATCGTCAAAGCTTTTATAATACTTAGATCCAATTCTTGGTGAGTTTCTGTAGCTAAACTTGTAACATTGCATTTAAAGACAGGAAAAATTTGAATTCTAATTCAAATCACAAACACTAATTGTAATGTTTATACTGTGGTTTGTCCAAAAGCCATTGAACAGCTCTTGTTGGACAAATAAGTCAATTTCTAATTAAATACCATCAACCATTTCAGGCTTTTATTCTTGAAAATAATTTTGCTCTGAAGAAATGAATAGGAGAAAATCATCCTTTGCTCCCAAAGATCACTGTGAAAGATAGCGGTTGCAAATGCACTCCTCACCATGGTTATTAAAAACACAGTACTAGATGGCGACTAAAATCAAGAAAATGCTTGATGTCCGTGGAGGGTCCTGAACACCTAAACCCAACTGCCTACAGATTGATGATATGGAGGGAGAGGGACAGTAGTTCAACCCATGGAGCACTACCTGACCCTAGTGAACACCAACCTTGTGGAGTTTCCCTTAACAGAAGGGAGTGGGCCACCTTAAATAGAGCAAGACCCATGATTAGGGAAACAGGAGATGGACTTCAAAAGCAGGGCTATGTCACCAACGCTGAATGCCCGAGGTGAATCACCCCAGACCATCTACTACATCCGCTACTGCCCACTGGGACCTGCATGTTCTGATGTGGATCTACAGGAAGTAAATGTCAGAGCCATACGTAAAATACAAGAGTGGCGCGATAAGATATAAATGAATGAGTACAGTACTGTAATTTCTCCATGCATAACTCTAACAAACCCAAAGGAACACCACATTAAATGCAAAAAACTTATAATCTGGAAAGGGATTAGTCTTACAATTGCCGAGTCAACAGAGAAATTGAATGACAAAGAACCCATAATGCTTCGCTTCCTGCCATTAGCGGTTAGTCTCTCATTACTTTACTAAACACATGTCTATTGAAAGGAAAGAAAATGGAATCATTTTAAAACCTTGGGGTAAATATTAATAAACTGAAGACGCAACAGATATTAGGCTAGGTCACTATCAGGCGCTAGTAGACGGTCACGGAAAACTTATATCCGCATGACGAATATGTTGTCAGGATGTATGGTCATTGTGAATAATGGGTTGTATACATTTAGCCATCCTTCCCCTCGTCTAGGAGGATGGAAGAGAAACTTCTAAATAAAACTTATATGTAAGAAAATTTGCTTGATTGTGTGGCTTCCATACATCTAGCGTAAGATCCAGCACATACTGAAGCATGTGCTGAACCCCGAGAAAGGGGAATTAAGAACATGTAGAAGAACCAGTCGATTACCTCTCAGTCTAAACTTAAATTCCCATCGCTATGTTATACGACATGTTTCTTTTTACGGGAAGGAGCTAGGTTTGCTACAGGATATGTTTATGAATTGCCACTAGGCAAAGAATACAGTACTAGCATCCTGGGACCTGTAGGTCTATCTCATAGATTATGAGGAGAAACAGTTCTGTCCTTATCCAACTCTAGCCTTCAAGAATTGTCCTCCTGACAGGTTCTTCCCAAGAGCTGGTATAGATCCAAATTATCAGACTGCGTGAGATCGAACCCGGGATGACCCCTTTGCTTCCTTGCCAGACAGCATTCATTTTACTTTGTCTCCTCGCTAGCCAGAGAAGCACATCTGAATGTCCCATGAAGCCAGACAGAATCAGAGTTCTGGGGTCTTTTCTCCTATTCTTAATGTTGCTCTAGGAAGAGATGTGTCTTCTCAAGATGGGAAGGCAGGGAGGGAAGAGATGAAGGAGGACTTCAAGTGATGAACAGCCGAGTTATAAGTCCTGACCACAAAATCCTGAACCAAGGTAATGGAGATTTTTTAACCTCCAGAATGACTTGTGACACTGGCAAAGATATGCCGGTTCCTACTAGCTTCATCAAGGCTAGACTAGTAAAGGACAGTCTAGAGTGTCAATGTCGTATCTGCTGCCAGCCACCAGGGTTTCAGCAGTACAGTATCACTTGAAACCTTCGACATTGTGAAAGGTTCCCAGCGGCTTGATGTTCCCAGAATGTCACAAGAGTCCAAACGATTCTGGAAACAAGTAAAGACGCAAGTCCTAATTGCAAACCTGCTTCAAGGCCTGAGCGACATCCATCACCACAAAGATTGAGGAACTTTCTCGACAAAGGAGAAAAAGAAAACAGCAGACTCAAATGCCACTAGTGTGTAGCTATTTGGGAGAGATCAGGGTCATGCTTTCCCAAATATTATCTACAGACTGCGGAGTAATAAGCGAAAAAGGAAAATGGGCAGTAAGGAGAAAGCATTTAGAATTTCCAGGAAGGTGTCCTCGAACACTGACAAAAGACTGGAACTGGGGAAAAGAAGAAGTATTTTGCTCAGCTGAATAACGAGCCGGTCGAGAAATGGTGAAGACCTGGATTAAGAAGCCTTTCTGCCAAGCAATGATATAAGGATCACAATTGATTCTTCACTAAGTAGGTTGAGAAGCAGGTGCGCTCCTTTTGTAAATCGCTTCCCTTAGATGGAAAAAAACTCATGTAGATTCTTGGAGGAGATGAGATTTCTTAGCATACTATAACTCATCGTGCCACTAACAGGTAGATCGTCCCATAATCGTGTTGCCACCTAACCCGAAGGTATGGAAAATGCTGGTTGTTAACCAGTAAAGCTTCGGAAATTATCGGGGTCAATGGTTGGAGGTGGACGTGCAGGACTAACCTTCTCGTCGACAAAGGAATTCTTAGAAGGATTCATCTTTATCAATCTGGAAGGCAGTGTAGGAACAGAACATTAACTCTGTTGCAGATCGAGACAAGAAAGAAGTCTGTCTTGATGCTGACGAGAGTCCCCTGTAGGAGGGTAGAAAGGAGAGCTCACCGAGACCTGTCGCTTCGGTAGACGAGTCCCGATAGAAAGTGCTCAAAAGAGACTAGCGTAAACACTAGCAAGAACACTACGGGAGTGGTACCCAGACCAGGTACCAGGATTTCAATTGGTAACTACTTCTCCAAAAACATTCTATGGAGAAAGGCTCCCGTAGAACAGAGAAACGATCCAAGGTTACATATCCTTCAGGTGTATGGTAATGGAGTGGTCTTTATTCCTATGATGGGCCGTACTCTGTTAGCCGTGTCTGCCCGCAATGGTGTCTGAGGAACTGTGCACACACACCAAAGATCGGTATCTAGTTCCCCGTCAATTACAATGCTTCATTCTTAAGAGTAAACAAGATCTGGTAGATCACAGGCAGAACAAAGGTCATCATTCAAGAAATCAATGCCCCCCAACACATATACAAACAACTCCGACAACTAGTAACACATCCTGCCAACAAAAAAATTATACATCTCTATGCCCCTCAAGGATTTCCTAAAAATGACCGATGATATTCTCCTCAAGGATTTCCTAAAAATGACCGATGATATTCTCTAAGTCCCGACATCGGCAAAACTCAGTCAACCACCCATGAGCTGTAACTACCACATAAACAACACTGTGTTACCAAGCAACTATGGTTGCCAGAGAATACGACATAAGCTTGGAATCAAGAAAGAACAAGAGCAACCTCAACCTCGATCACAAAATCGGAGCCTTTGCATATCAGCGGCCAGTTCCCCCCGTGTGGATTAAAAATGGACATCAACTAACATAAACTTTTTAACCTAACCTACATGCCGTGTCCTTACCTACTTACCTAAAAGGTGGGCTAACACCCCCTGCGAGCACCCCTTACACTGCCGTATTCTAAGTTAATCATAATAATACATACAGGTGGCCGCTATGATACATATACCCTGGTATCCACTCCTAACATTATTATTATCATTACTATTATTATGGTTATCATTATTATTATTACTTGCTAAGCAACTACCCTTGTTGGAAAGGCAGGATGCTACAAGCCCAAGGGGCTCCAAGAGGAATAATAGCCCAGTGAGGAAAGAAAACAAGTTAATATACTAGGAAAGAAGTAATGAATAATCAAAATAAAATATTTCAATTTACGAACCCAATTTATCTTATGTAATGAACCCAGCTTAGTCTATATGATATAATTCCTCTAGACATTACAATTACCCAAAGAATACGACAAAAGACGCAGGAGAAAATGTGGAAACTAGAAAATGACCTAACTCCATCATCAGATATTTCCTGGAGCCTCTAATCGATTATAGGGTTTTTATTATAGTTAAAAACAAGGCAGTAACCTATTGTCCTGCTATACATACCTTATTTAAGCAAATGGTCCTAAAGAACACCAAAAGAAGGCCAATTTGCCAAACCGCGAAACACACAAACACAACCAAACAAAGAGTAACTCCAAAACAACATCCTCGTTGCTCTCTCCACAACAACACTGATTGTCATTGTGGGCACACTACTAGAAGCGTCATATTTGTAATCTGTAAAAAAAAAATTTCATTATCATTAATTACCTCCTACAAAGACAGCTTCACAGCTTACATACTTTCGAATACACCACAATTTACTTTGCTTCCATCTTATCCATTCCAATTTTAATATATAATTACCTACAAGGAAAAAAAACACTTTAAGAAAAGCACTTTTAAAAAAGCTTGACTATTCCAAATAAAAAAAAAATCATTATCATTAATTACCTCCTCCACAGACAGCTTTCACAGCTTACATACTTTCGAAATATACCCCAATTTACTTTGCTTCCATCTTATCCATTCCAATTCTAATATATAATTACCTACAAGGGAAAAAAAACACTTTAAGAAAAGCACTTTTAAAAAAGCTTGACTATTCCAAATAAAAAAAAAATCATTATCATTAATTACCTCCTACAAAGACAGCTTCACAGCTTACATACTTTCGAAATATACCACAATTTACTTTGCTTCCATCTTATCCATTCCAATTTTAATATATAATTACCTACAAGGAAAAAAATCACGAAGAAAAGCACTTTTTAAAAGCTTGACTATTCCAATAACTTCAATAACTTGTCTGTATTTCTATGTACGAAATTTTGTAAGAAATAAAATATTAGGTATTATCATATACTAAATATGATGTGTATGTATATGTGTGTGTTATTGGGAAAGCAAGCATCAAGTCAGACCACAAAACAAACAACTTGCATTCAGGCAAGAGACATTTTCGACCATTAACAGATAAAATGGTTCTATTAAACTATAAGATCCAGCTTTCAATTGGTCACATGACAATTGAGTCGTATAATGCTGGTTGGAGACATTCATTTAATGTATCAGAAACCATATTTTTTATACAAACTACACATAATTATGTATGTTTGGAGTCTTAGCCTGGTTGGAGACATTCATTTTATGTATCAGAAACCATATTTTTTTATACAAACTACACATATTTATACAAACTACACATAATTATGTCTGTATGGAGTCTTAAATAGCCTAATACTTGTAATATCGTACTTCTTAATGGGGATGCTTAACAGAAATGAACGAAATTCCAAAGTTGGCCATTGGCCAATTCTAGCCCTCTGAAGAGACAGTATTTTAACACTCAGGAACCCAAGATCAGAAACATATAATTTAAAATTATATACACCTGGTTCCTTATTGCTTATTCTTATCATTGTTATTAAGTTTGTATTACCTGTGCCTTAAATAAATTAATATAGTAATGAAATTCACAATCTTTACTTTTATTTCCTTCTACCTTGAAATTAGACTTCTTAAATTCTTCTTTCATACAGAGTAAACGTCACGTGGTTTCTTCTATGCAATGTATTCCAGACCACAATATCCTTCTCTCTCTCTCTCTCTCTCTCTCTCTCTCTCTCTCTCTCTCTCCTCTCTCTCTCTCTCTCTCTCTCTCTCTCATGTAAACCAATTTCTAACTATATAACTAGGCACCACACATATTACATAGGCCTACAACTTCTCCACATTTTCATAAACCTTGGATCAGGGCATATAGGCCTATCCGTTAGCAGAGACGCACTATATATATATATATATATATATATATATATATATATATATATATATATATATATATATATATATATATACCATCTAAGTGGGCCAATGAATGGGGAAACAGCACTTCCCGTAATAAAACTATTATAGTAAAGATATTTTACTTAATTGGCGTTCCTTGCGAATTTACAGTTTAATATCGTCACTCAAGGCTTCTTATTCAACTTTACCAGTAACAAAACCAATGGTTAGAACGCTGTGATTTGCACCAAATTGAACTAAATTATTTATCTCTCTCTCTCTCTCTCTCTCTCTCTCTCTCTCTCTCTCTCTCTCTCTCTCTCTCTCTCTCTCTCTCTCTCTATTTCTGGTGGGACCATCTATCAAAATATAATAACAGGCCTTTCAAAATTTACTTGCAAGTAACTATAATAACTTTGCATCAGCAACCAAGGTAAGTCAACACTCCAAAATCAAACCATTGTTCTCTAGTCTTGGGTAATGCCATAGCCTTTGTACCATGGTCTTCCACTGTCTTAGGTTAGAGTTCTTTTGCTTGAGGGTACACTCGGGCACACTGTTCTCTCTCATTTCTCTTCGTCTTGTTTTGTTAAAGTTTTCATAGTTTATCTAGGAAATATTTATTCAAATGTTAGGCCTACAGTTCTTAAAATATTTCATTTTCCCTGTTTCCTTTCCTCACTGGGCTATTTTCTCAGTTGGGGCCACTGGGCTTATAGCATCTAGGTTTTCCAATTAGGGTTGTAGCTTAGCAGGTAGGCTAATAATAATAATAATAATAATAATAATAAAATGCTTCTGGCTGGTATGGACTTGAACCTACAATACGCCTCTAAAGGCATGGGTTCGAGTCCTTTCCAGCCAGATGCATTGATCATAAATGAATTTCCAGAGGTTTTACATTTCCAAAGGTAAAATTCTATACCAATGGCCATTGTAGTTGCTAATTACATCAACTTGAGTCAAGGTTGTGTGTTAAACTGTACAAAGCAAAAGCGTAGCACATCCAAAAGCAAGAAAAAAATCATTGGTATATATGTTACAAAGGGAAGCCTCTGTACCATTGAAATATATTTCAAGATATTCAAATATAAAATGAGATTACATAAAGCATTTCAACCGATATATTAAATCCAATCTAGTGGTTCTAAAATTAAATATATTGTGGCTACATTCACTTCTAGGCAGACAAGCTCTTAGCAGGGTAAAAACCATTTTTTTTTTATTTTTTTTTTTAAGTTTAAGGAAAAATGTTCTTAAACGAAATATGGTCTTCAATATATCCGAGACTAATTACAAATAAACAACGACAATTAAATTAGTTATGATAAATGACGTTTACCGTCAGAAATTTCGTAAAAGTTGAGTACTTGAACCAACCCAGAAGACTGGACTCACTCTCTCTCTCTCTCTCTCTCTCTCTCTCTCTCTCTCTCTCTCTCTCTCTCTCTCTCTCTCTCTCTCTCCCCCACAAACCGTCATATTTGAATCAGCTATTCGATATACGGTCGTATGATTGCAATAAGATTAATTTTATATAAATTACCAACCACATGAATATAAAGCCTTATTTCAAAGTTCAAAGTTGCAGAAAATGTTTTTAGGTTGAACAGGCTGACATTAAGTCTTTTTATAGCTATAGGCTACATGAATTGTTTGTTTTAATGTTGTTAGTGTTTGTTTTAAAATATTTACTTTTAATTTTTCATTACTTCTTATATCGTTTATTCATTTCCCTGTTTCCTTTCCTCACTGGGTTATTTTCCCCTGTTGGAGCCCTTGGCCTTATAGCTTCTTGCTTTTCCAACTAAGACTGTAGCTTGCTTGGCAAGTAATAATAATAATAACACCCCTCTCCCGGAAAAAACACCAAGGAAAAGATTTTTTCTGAAGACATAAGAAAATGAGAAATAATCTCATAGTCACCCCTAAAGTGGTTTTCTTTATTGAAACTAGTATCAGAAAACGACTTCGACCAATTTTCGAGAGGTAGACTAAAAATATTTCACAGTTACTAATGCTATTTCTTCTTTTTACTATGAACATTTGGCACTTCGCCCAACATGCAATGATATATGTTATACAGGTAGGGTTGCATTGACGACCATGGGGGCGTTATGGAGGCTAGAGATGAATTCTACACGTATCACGGCATTCTGTTAGGTTAGGCCAGAGGAAGACTTTTAGCAAAGAAAAAAAAATAAAAAATTGGCAAAAATCAGCTCTACAAAGTGGAGCCTAGCCTTAAGCCACATTAGACACAATGTGATATGTGCAAGTCTAAGAATTGGTGGCCTTTTTGGTATGATCAGAAGCAACCAAACCCATTCACTTCCTTAGGATAACAGAGAGAGAGAGAGAGAGAGAGAGAGAGAGAGAGAGAGAGAGAGAGAGAGAGAGAGAGAGAGAGAGAGAGAGAGAGAGTCCTTATAACAGGACAGTTCTTTTGTCATGAAAGTAATTTTTATGCTTTTAATTAAATAGAAAATTTCTCAGTATCTTTAAACAAATGATTGTCCTTATCATTTACTTTCTGAATACAACCGACTTAGGTAAACTTTACTTTGGGCTTTTAATTGCAATCATTATCAAATATTTAATTTTGGTTACACTTCCTTCCTTTATAAATAGTCAATTTTGTTTGGTCTCAGGTCTGTGCATCTTCTGTTGTCATATCCCGTTGAACATTCGCAAACAATTGAGGAGATTCATCTATGTTATGCAAGTGATCAAGAAATTCTACATTAATCATATGTGATTTTCCCTTTCCTCAAGAAACTGTAGAAACTCCAAGATTAATCACTATGTTGAATACTGTAGTTATTATCAGATTTACCAACTCACAAAATGATTTTGTCAGGATTTTTCAGCCTTATCTGTTCCAGAGTCAAATCTTGATAATGTTTATAAGTATAATTCATACTCTATTTTCCTCCCTAAATAAATAAATAAAACACATTTAAAACAAATTGTTTTATTCCCATACTGTATCCAACGAATGTCTCAATTAACGTTAAAAGTGGATGAATGTAGGCGTTTTTATTTCTGCATTCTGGAATATGATACATTCCTGAAGGAACTAGTAATAGTTTTGCAACAAAATGAAAAACTGTTTTCAATGTCTACATGTATCAAAGATTCTACTATCTTGGATTCTATATTTAAATATATCTTTTCCTCTTCACAAAACTCATTAACTTGAACCAAGAGTGATGGAGTACCTGCAAGTACGATATATTTTCCCATGACTGGCAGGTGCCAAGTGAGTGTGCCGGTTGCAGAGAGCAACTGTCATTAGTCTGTACCTCAGGACGCAATAAACCACATGCCTCCACCACCGTGTATCTCGTCCCACCTTGACATCCAATATAGCGCAGTAATTCTCAAGAACCTCCGTGACCCTCACCATGCCCTTCCAGCGCCGCTCAACGCGGTCCACCCCAAGGGCCGCATGCCCCGTCATACCCCTTGGGCTCGTCCCTGCCCTGCAAGAAGCCAGGCAGGCCATGGTGGCACAGCAACAAATGATCAATATCCTCCAAGACCGGCTTACGACACATGCTACCCCTGCACCTCGTGTCCCTGCGTCCGCAACCCAGGAGAAGTGTGAAATTGAGCTAAAGCCCCCCGCATTCAGGTCCTGGAGGAGGTCGATGGAATGCTGGATCGAACTGTGCAGACTACCACCCCACGAGGTCGTCCACCACATCAGGCTATACTGCACACCCCTCTGCAACGAGCGCTGGACGCCAGATTCACTTCACAGGAATGAACTAACCTCACCGCTACGGAAGCCATGGATTTAATTCGTGATATTGTGTTACGCTCTACAAACCGTGCTGTGTTATGGTCGGAGTTTTTCAATGCGATACAAGGCCCAGGAGAAAGTGTTAGTGAAGTGTTCTCAAAAGGCCACCGATTGCAATTTCCAGTGCCCTCAGTGTCAGTGTAATCTAGCCGAATATATGTTATTACCTAAGTTAATGGTGGGCCTAAGTGATGAGGCTATGCGTCACCATGTGTACCAATGTAGCAACAACATCAATAGTGTTAGTCCCCTTAGGGCCGGTTGCTGTGCTTACAAGGCGGCCTGCGTCGACACCGCTGCGTGCCAATGCAATTGGAGGGAAACTGCTTGCGCGGCCGGCAGCAAGACACCCGAAGCAGATCATCCGAATGCAACCGTTGCTGGCACAGGTAGGGGTCCCCCACCCCCTCCCTGCGAGAACTGCGGCGGCCGCCATGCCTCTGGCAGAACCTCATGCCCCGGGTGCTGCAAGCAGGGCCACTATTACAAATGCTGCAGAAAATCACAGGCAAAATCAACAGGATCCCCGACAGACGTGTCTAGTGTCTCGGAGCAGCAGTAGGCCCCAGATGTACGGCATGCAGGACCACCAGCGTGTGGATGCACCCTGATGCTTACCAAGCACTGCACCCACTGCCTTGTGGACAGCCCTTGGGTGGGTTAAGGCTATGGGAGTAAACCTCAAACGAAAAATCTGTGCGCGGGGTACCACATAAGGCGGTTTCCTGAAATTCTTGGTTTTCCGGCATATCCCTGCAACCCAAATCTGCTGTCAGTCGTCCTGAATCGTTCATGCCACTGACATGAGTTGAGGAGGGCCAAGATGTGGTTGTGGGAAGAGCGCACCCCCACAGCCACAATAATCCTTTCTCTGCGCTAGCACACTGCTTCGTTCACTTTCACCACCCTTTCTCATCCTCACCACCAACCAACAAAAGTCCCCCGGCGACAGGATAGGGTAACGGTGACAGGTCGAGAATGCGGCTGGAAGTCATCAGCCCGAGTCCTGCACGTGGGCGGCACTGGAGTGATGGTCGTTGAGAAGATGGCATGAATCAGGTCTATTCCTCGGCAGCTTCCAGTGCAACTGAGCAGCCAGAAATGGAGACCCCACTGCTCACCCCTGGCAGGGAAGGGTTTAGGGAAGGGTTTAGAAAAGGTAACCTAAACATTGGCTGATTCACTACCACCTGGGTGGATAACCGCATCCACCAAGACATTCCTTACTGCGGTCAAAATAGAAGAAAAATACCCCTTAACATTGCCACCTGGAATGTTAGCACACTAATTGATAGTGATGAAAATGACAGACCACACCGCAGGACAGGTCTTGTCGCCCACGCACTGCAAAGATACAACATTGACATAGCTGCCTTAAGTGAAACTCGTCTTTCAGAAGAGGACACCCTAACAGAGGTAGGAGAAGGATACACATTCTTCTGGAAAGGTTATCCAGCAAATGAACGCAGAAATCATGGTGTCTGTTTTGCAGTGAAAACAAAACTGCTAAGTAAAATCCCAGACTCACCAGCTGGCATCTCGGAGAGGTTGATGTCCAGGCGCATCCCACTTGCAAAAGGTCGTTATGCCACTCTCCTGAGTGCTTACGCTCCTACACTGGACAGTGAAGATGAGACAAAAGACTCTTTCTATGAATTATTAGACTCAGCCATTAACCAAACTCCAAGGGAAGATAAACTGATCCTCTTAGGACTCTTTAATGCCAGAGTGGGAAGGGAACACCACATCAGGGGAGGCGCCATCGGTCATCATGGTGTTGGCAATATGAATAGCAATGGACTCAGATTGCTCTCCTTATGCTCAGAACACAACCTAGTCATCACCAACACCCTTTTTCAGCTCAAAAACAAGCACAAAACTTCGTGGATGCACCCAAGGTCAAAACACTGGCACTTGATTGACTAAGTCATAATCAAAAAGCGAGACCAGCAAGATGCCGTCCAGACCCGTGCAATGAGAGGTGCCGAGTGCCACACAGATCACAATCTAATACGTGCTAAGCTCAAGCTAACCATCCGTCCTCCTCTTTCTCACAAACCTTCCTCAAAGAAATTAATCATTCCTGCTCTGAAAGACACCTCTACTTGGAACAACTACCGTCATGGGATAGCAAGAAAGCTGGCTGAGATCCCTAACATTGATCCAAACAACATCGACAATGAGCTTGACTCTGAGTGGACAAAACTGAAAACTATAATTCAGGAAAATGCAGAAGAAACCCTTGGCTTCTCCACAGGATGTCATCAAGATTGGTTTGATAACAACGCTGATGGTATACATGACCTAATCACAGCAAAAGATAAAGCGCATGATGCATGGCTCTCACAACCTACTTCTGTAGCTGTCAAAGAAAACTTCCAACAGCTAAGATCATAAGTGCAGAAAATACTCAGAGATATGGAAAATAACTGGTGGAATGACCGTGCAAAAGAAACTCAATCATACGCAGATGCAAATGATCAACATGGTTTCTACAACTCTATTAAAATTTTATATGTCCCAACGAAAAGTAGTATAACTCCTGTTCGCTTTCTAGAAGGAAACCTCCTAAAAAACAAACAGGAGATAATAGATCGCTGGGCACAACATTTCAGCTTGATCCTTAACCAACGAAATCCTGTAGAGCCTAATATCCTTAACAACATCCCTGATGTCCCTCACTCAGAAATCCTAGATACCAACCCCACTTTCCCAGAAACTATACAAGCCATAAGGGCCATGAAAAACAACAAAAGCCCCGGCCCTGATGGTCTACCAGCTGAACTATTCAAGGAGGGGGGCTACTTACTCCATCAACATCTCCACAACCTTATTTTCTCTATTAGGAACATGGAAGAAGTCCCCCATGAGTGGCTTGTCTCAGACATTGTCACCATCTACAAACGTAAAGGGGACCGTTCCCTCTGTGACAATAGCAGAGGCATCACCTTGCTCGGCGTTGCAAGTAAAATCCTGGCAAGAATAATGCTTGCAAGACTTTGCAAACACATTTCAGAAAATGTACTACCAGAGACGCAATGTGGCTTTCGTAAAGAACGCAGCACTTGTGACATGATATTCGTGGCCCGACAACTACAAGAGAAATGCCATGAACAAAACCGTGATCTTCACATAGCCTTTATCAATCTAACAAAGGCCTTCGACACAGTGAACAGAGACCTTTTATGGACTGCTCTCTCTAAATTTGGAGTACCTCCAAAATTCCTTAACATTCTAAGAAACTTACACAATGATATGCAAGCCTGTGTAAGTATGGGTGGTAGTAAATCACAACTTTTCAGGGTAGAAACTGGAGTAAAACAAGGATGTATCCTGGCTCCAGTGATATACAACATCTACCTCACTGCAGTCACCCTCCTAAGCCAGCAACAAGTCAATGGAGAAGATCAATTGAAAGTGCAGTTTCGACAAGACGGAAACTTATTCAACCTTAGGCGCCTCCTGTCTGTGACAAAAACAACAATGACACACCTAATGGAACTCCAATATGCAGATGATTGCGCTCTAGTGGCTCACTCACCAGATGCCCTCCAACGCAGCCTTACCATTGTCTCATCAATTTACCGAGCCATGGGGCTCAAAGTTAACATCAACAAAACTGAAATCCTATCCCAACAAATAATTGCAGGAGATCCCCCAGTATTTCATCTGAATGAGGAAGCCATCAAACAAGCTGATAGCTTCATCTACCTTGGAAGCATCTTCACTAAAAAACGCAATATTGATGAGGAAATAGTTGCCCGGATAAATCATGCCTCCGCATCTTTCGGCCGACTCAGGTCCAGAGTCTTCCTAAATCACCACCTCAAGACAGAAATAAAAGTAGCTGTGTACAGAGCTGTTTGCATGTCCACCTTGCTATATGGAGCAGAATCCTGGACGGCTTACCGTCGACATGTAAAACAACTTGAGGCATTCCATATTCGCTATCTTCAGCATATATTAGGGCTCACATGGCAAGACAAAGTACCTCATTCTGAAATTCTCCACCGTTCAAACCTGCTGAGTATAGAATCCACATTGGCCGAAAAACTCGGGTGGATCGGCCACGTCATCCGTATGCCAGAACATCGCCTTCCTCGCCAGGTCCTCTACAGTCAGCTCACTGAAGCTCGGCGTATTCCAGGGGGTCAGAAAAAGAGGTACAAGGACAACATCAAAGCCACGCACAAGAAGTGCAACATACAACCTGAGCAATTAGAAATGAATGCCTCTGACAGACCACTATGGCGCTCACTCTGTAAAGCTAGAGTCAATCAAATTGAAGACACCCGGAACCAGGCAAGACAACAGCGCAGGGAGAGAAGACAAAACCATCGAGATCGGATACCCCCGGTCAACCCAGACCTGACTTGCCAGTTGTGTGGCAGTGTGTGTGGATCCAGAATTGGTCTTCACAGCCATGCAAGATGGCACCAACAACAACAGATCTAACTTCATCCCCATCACAGCGAAGCAGAAGTCGTCTTTAATTCGAAGGACAGCAATAAGCAAGTAAGCAAGCTTGTTGCGGCCGCCAATCTCGCCAGCCACCCAGTAGTGGAGGTGACAGTCGTCCACACCGAGACAGGAGTACGAGTGCCTGTCACCGCCGTGGCGGACACTGGTGCACAGGTATGTGTGGCGGGCCCCTCCTTGCTATCGCTCCTCCAAGTTCACCCAGCAGCCCTTACACCCCGCGCGGGCTTGCGGGATGTGGCAAACCTCCCCCTGAAGTGCCTTGGATCTGCCGTGTGCCACGTCACCTTGCAAGGCCGCACCACGGAGCAGGACGTGTACTTCGTGCAGCCGACAAAGCACCTCTTCCTGTCGCTGGACGCCTGCAGGGACTTAACGCTGGTACCCAAGGAGTTCCCCCACCCCTCCCCCGCGGTGGCACACGTGAGCCTGTTCAATGACACGGCCAGGTACCACCCCAACCCGCCAAGGTGGCCCTGCCGCCCCAGGAGGAACATGCAGCCAGGTTGGAAGCCTGGTTCCTGCAACACTTCGCCACAACGACATTCAACACAGCCAGGAAGCCACTGCCAGTGATGCAGGGGGAACCGCACCACATCCACCTGCTCCCAGGAGCCACGCCTCACGCATGCCACACCCCAGCATCGTACATTGTACGACACATCATGTCCAAGGATCTTGGTAAGGCTGAACCTGCTATCCTCAACCTGCCTCAAACAGATATCTATTTCTTTCTGTGGTATAAGTGGGGCATTTAGTCAACAACTGCCTCACTGTCAAGGGTATCAAACAGTCGTCGCAATATGGACATTATGGCAGGTAGTTGTGTAACCTTGTAGAGGTCCAGTGGCTTAAACCTACCATAAGACTGCTCGGGGTTGGAGTCCCTGTAACCTTTCGGGAGCTATAGACTTATGGATGTCACTAATTAACAGCTGCATTAGCTCATGATAGGCCTAGCAAGTGTCTTATTCATCGCACATGATCCGCAAAAAAAATACCTCAATATGGGGATTCAAATATACAATAAGGTGATTCCTACTAAGCAAACAATGAAATAATGTAATATTCCCCTTCCAAGGTGTTATTACAAGAGTAACACCTCAATTAAGCATAACCAAACCAACTAAACGAGTAAATAGTATAAACAAAATTACCATTTTACCAAACCTAAAGTGCATTTTTTGGGTTTTTCAGCTTCCTCTAACCAAATGCTAAAATATAAGTCCCCGAAGGAAGCTAAAACAAAATTAGCATAAATAAAGACAAAGCGAGGTAGATCCTCAACTTTGGCAAAGAAGAGGAAACCGTAACACAAAACAAATCTTCAAAAACAGTGAAAAAAGTCCCAACAAAAATCAACCGCACTGTAGCCACCAGCTGCGTACAAAGGAATAGTGAAGCGGGATTGTATAGGAGCACCGGAAGGTGATAGGATGTGTAACGGATCCTTATTTATCTTCCCCCTTAGTGGATTAGACTGGGTCAGACCTGTTTGGGGTGAAGATACCTATGGTTACCTTAGGATACGTCCCTGATTAAACACGATATCTTCTGATAGTCGTTTCCGGGGGTTGGAACCCCATGATACCTGATGGTAATTCTCTTGTAATATCAATCGCAGAAATATTATACGGTAGGAAGTTGCCAGAAGGAACTTCCATCAGGACGACATGGCTTGAGCCCAAAAATAGATTTTTCCTACGTCAAAATCCCTTCTATAGAATAGAATATATTAGAATAGTGTCAAGAAGTATGTTTTATCTATCCTCCTTTGGTAGGAATCGCCTCATACCCGAAAAATAGGGTAGGAATCACACTATAGTAGAACCTTGATGGTAGGAATCACACTATAGTAGCACCGAAAATTCATCCTTTCTTTTCCCTTATAGTTTTTAGCAAAACTGAAAACAAAACATAAGATTCTTTCTTTACAATCATTGACTCTTAATTTGAATAAGAGCTCAGCTGCTTTTCCAATGATAAAACTTTATTAAAATTGTGATAAGGAAAAACAAATTGATGATAACTTTCTAGTTGACTAATGACAAAGGTTGCAACAAGTCTTAGATTTAGTGTCCTGTAATCATTACGATTTCATTCGTAAATTTTCTATTATATGACAAGGCATTTTGAACATTTCTTCATGAAAGGAAAGCCATATTCTTATTGCATTCTTATCAGTGAATAGCAGAAATAGAAATATCATTGTTCAGAAGTTTACCACAACATTTCCAAGGATAAGATTATTTTTCTTTCCACAAGTTTTCTTCTAAAATGTTTAATAAAAAAAACATTGGTATGCATAATAAAACACAAACCTAAAGTAAATGTATTATATTTTCCAATAAAAAAATAAATACAATCATAGACAACAATACTGTATACTGTATAACATTATTGGGGGTAGCCGACATCAAACATATGAAACAAAAAAGGGGACCTCTCCTCTCTACATTCCTCCCAGCCTGACAAGGGACTCAACCAAGTTTGGCTAGTACTGCTAGGGTGCCACAACCCACCCTCCCCCGTTATCCACCACAGATGAAGCTTCATAATGCTGAATCCCCTACTGCTGCTACCTCCGCGGTCATCTAAGGCACCGGAGGAAGCAGCAGGGCCTACCGGAACTGCGTCACAATCGCTCGCCATTCATTCCTATTTCTAGCACGCTCTCTTGCCTCTCTCACATCTATCCTCGTATCACCCAGAGCTTTCTTCACACCATCCATCCACCCAAACCTTGGCCTTCCTCTTGTACTTCTCATTGATAGACGATGAGGAGAAAAGGAAAACTATATAAAATGGTACACTATGTGTAGTAAAAGTAAGTTTGCAAAGCCAGACACAATTGAGGAAGGATGAGGCAAAATGACAAGCAAGGGGTATAGGCCTACCAAATAGGATGATAGGAATTTCTTGATGAAATTAAGACCAAGAAAATTCATAGGGAATAAATTAAAAGGTACAGTACTTATCTAGAGAGGAACAAGTTGCAAGTTTGTACATGAGAGAAGGCCATACCATATGGGTTAAAGAAGTTGTGAGAATAAGGTGTTTTTCTGGTACTATAAAGAGAGAAAACAGATAGGCTTCTGGAAGCAGTTAGGAGAGTGCAAGCACAAATACTATAGAGAAGCTATTTTATTACTGTGGATAAAGAGGATGCAAAAAACCCAAGAATATGAAGCTGCTAGGGAGAAGGAAAGCAAAAAGAAGAAAAACACGATATAAGATGAATTATAAAAAACAAGTTTCTTTCTAAGATAGCGAGTAGAGAACTTCTTGGCAGGATACCAACATATTAATGGGTTTAAAAAACAAAGATAATGGGAAACGGATATATATACCTATTTTAAAGGTGGTGGTGTATGTGTTAACATAAGATATACCAATAAAGAAAAAGTGAAAAATGAGCCTTTACTAAATGAACATAACTTATTAGTCAATAGAGAAAGTAATGAAATCTGAGATAGCCTAAATGTTAAAAGCCTAAAACGTAAAGTGATTAAAGTTGAAAGCGTTTAATGTAAGGTGGTTAATGCTGGAAGCATATCGCAAGGTATCAGCGGATAAGCTGTCAAAAGACAGGATGAGATACTATGTAAAAGGAGTAAGGACATGAATACTAGTGCTAAATGTTTAAACAGAACTGAATTGGAAAATACGAAGAAACTGGTACAGTACTGTATTAAAGTACACTATTTAGTAATAAAGAATGAAAACAAAGAGGAAATAATCACACTACAAACCTTAGAAGTTTCAAATAAGCTAGATTGCACTGAAATAAAATGCAAAAACAAATGCTAAAGAGAGTCAATTTATGAAACAAGAATATACCACAGCGAAATTCAAACTCGAAAAGAAGAATGTAGATCAATCTTCTAAAAAGACGAAGAAAGTTGATATAGTCATACATTGCTAGAGAAGATGCTAAGAAGCAGGGATATCGTACAGTAAGGAATACAATAGAAAGGGTTTATAAGAATGGAGGGGTTACTGATGCAGCCTTTAGTGGATTGAAAGAAAGACAGAGTTCTTGACAACTTGGGTACAGTATAAAAAGAGGCTGAAAATGGTTGCAGCTGGGGCCAAAAGGGACATTGAAAAGAGAGGTGCATTGATTGTCCTATCCATCCACTACGTAATCTAGCAGATGGCGTTAAAAATTCCGGGGGAAAAGGTGCGGTGCAATAATCAATGATTAACATGATGCAAAAATATTGGAAAAACAAGAGAAGGAAATGAAATGGGAGGGAAATTCAAATAAATCACAGTTCAAGAAATAAGCTGTGCTTTATATGGGGATGAAAGGAAAAAACCTGTGTGTATTTAAAGAGATTTACAGCTAATGATGATGAACTTTCAGGAAGAAGCAACGTTTTGCACAAACTCAAATAGGAAACCAGTGGTTGAGTACAGTAACTTATAGATAGAATTAGCATCACGAAATAGAGAGAAGACAATTTAACGGGAATGGTATCAGAATCTCAACACAGCATAGGGAAAGAGAGGAAATACTCAGAATATAAGTGGCCGTGAAATGATTTTTTAGAAAACTGTGAAAGGGGAAAAGTATAAGAAAGATGAAAAAAAAAAAATTAGCAAAACAGAACACTGGAACAACCAAACCATTGTTTTGAACAACATCTGAATGAAAAAATAACTGGATACTGTATTAGTATGACGGAGGACCACAGATTAGCATCGGAAACATTTCTAGTGGAAAAAATTCCATCGCTGACCAATATATGAAAACATGCTAAAGAAATGTGAGGAACAACGTAAGAGGTAAAACTGAGAGAGCCAACAATAACACAGAAAGGAAAGGAGTACGTTAAAATGGTAAAACCTAAAATTAGCCTGATATATATTGGAGAAGGTGCTAGATACAACTCATGCAATTTATCAGAGGTGACGACAACAAAAGCATTTTTTATATCGAGATGATAAGAAAATCAACTGGCAAAGAGGAATATATTACAGCACATACTTGAGAAATTTGAGATGCGTGTGACAAATAAACATTGCAATGTTAGACTGGAGATAGTTGCAAGTGATTAAAAAGAATTCAACGTATATGTTAGGGTCTATCGAGCGTCAGACGAGTCGTTTGCTGTCATAGCAATGAAGCAAGCTGCACAAGTGTGCATGAACGATCCTTTAGACTTCCGGATTTCTAAATGCATATAGAATTATCAAAAGCAAAGAGAAGAAATCATGGAATACCGTTTGCAAACTAGAAAACTCATGGAGACTCAATAGAGTTAAAAATAAAGAGTTAAGCAAGTGACTATCTAATGTTCAGTTAACGCTGTATAAAACGTCCCCGCAGTTGGTGGTTAAAGTTAGAAATATGTGCCAGAAGTAACAGATGGAGCCACTAATCAGAGGACTAAAAGAGAACTCTAACCCAAGAAAGTGGAAGACCATGGTACAGAGGCTATGGCACTACTCAAGACTAAAGAACAATTTGTAGTGTCTTCCTAGAACAGCTGCTTACCATAGCTAGAGAGTCTCTTCTACCGTTACCAAGAGGAAAGTAGCCACTAAACAATTAGATTGCAATAGTTAACCCCTTCAGGGCAGAAGAACTGTTTGGTAATCTCAGTGGTGTCAAGTGTATGAGGATAGAGGAAAATGTATAAAGAATAGGCCAGACTATTCTGTGTATGTGTCAGCAGAGATGAAATGAGCTGTAATCAGAGAGAGGGATCCAATATAGTACATAAGATGAATCTGAAAATGGAAGGCAACATATCTAATCATGTATGAAAGCTACAGTAGACCAGGAAAGAGCTGGAATTTAAGCATTCAACCATTAGGAAGTTAAAATAACAGGTTAAAGGACTTGAAAGGTTGTAAAGGATGTAACGAATGGCCATTAAATAACAAAAGAGCAACAGAAAATTTAAAATGACGAGTCTTTGAAACACGTGAACTCATACAATTTTGGCAATCAGGTAGAGATAGGACAAAAAACCCATAACAGCAACACATAGGAAATAGGAGAACACAATAGCAGAAGATGAGTTTCAGAAAACTCTGTGTAAATATTAAATGGTTGACAATGGGAAGTACAAGAAAGTTTGAAGACCCTGACATGGAGGAGGATCTTTATAATAAATACAGTATATACGTACAGGCCGCGAAGATAAATCAAAGGAGAAATTGATAAAAATATCAGTAAATGACAATAGCGTATCCTAGTTAATTCCACAAAAGATCGTTTATTTAGCCTAAAAACTATCGAAGATCACAGGTACTTGGGAACACCTTTGCACGTATGGCTTCGAGATGCCTATAATAGTTTTGACATGTAACATCGCAGAATTTATCATAGTGTCGGAGGGATTGGAAAACACAAGTAAAAAGGAATAACGGTAGTAAATGCTTAAATAAACAAAACAGAATAAGACAAAAAACAAGGGACCAAGAAAGCACAATGTTTGGAACTGTAGTTATTAAACCACAAAGTGAACACATTAAACTTCACAAAAAGCAATATATTCAAAGGAGGACTTGAAATAAAGCTCTGTTATATGTAGTTAACAATATATTCCCTAATGGAAGATGAGATAAGTTTCAAAAGCACAGCCAATTAGACAATATAGTCAGTAGAAAATAAAATACTTTAAAAAAGGATGAGACACCCTAACACCAGATGGGGGAATTGGCTAGTATAATAAATAGTAGAAAAATCATGCAATTTGAGAGGCATTTGAGAGAATACCTTGAGAAACACTGGTAGGGGTCAGATTGGAGATAGTGACGACTGTATGAAAAGAAGTTGAGATACATATTGGTATCTAACAGGGGTAACAATAGCCCTTTACTATTACAATAATGGAGGAAGCTGTAAAACAGTGCTGTGAGGGAGGTTCTTGAAATTGATTTATGAATATATTTATCAACACCACAAAGAAAATTCACTAGTTTGTTTAAAATGGAAAAAGGGATGAAAAGAACAGGATCAATAACGTACAAAATAACACTAGCTCTGACTGAATAGTATAGTCATGGAAGTGGCTATTTGGTTTAAAGACCACTCATGATTGGCAGAGGCAAGGGACAATGACAATACCCGCAGATGTGCCTTAGCTCCCTTTCCATCAAAGTAAGACAATACCCGCAGATGTGCCTTAGCTCCCTTTCCCTCAAGGTAAGACCAGGGAGGGCCAAGTAACGGCTGCTGCTGACTAAGCCGGTAGACCTATAAGCCTCCCAAAGTGAAAATATCAAAAGGGAACACTGAAGCATTTAATAAGAGGGATATAATAATACATCTATCTACCAAAGCACTTCAACTAATTTTGGGGGGTAACTTGACATAAAAAAAAGGGGTACGTTTCTTCTTTTCCCCCAGCCTAATGAAGGATTCAGCAGAGTTTGGTTGGTGCATAACAGCAGAATTATACTGGTAGTATCAAGAAAGAAAAAAAAGATGTCCTTTTGGAAGAAAGCCAGAATTAATTCAAACACAAGTAGTATAAAGAAGCTACACCGTTAGGTTAGGTTAGTGTGGTTAAAGGAGAAAAAAACACAAGAATAGCAAAGGAACTACAGAGAATGAAAGTATAAAGAGGAAATAGAAACAGGAGATTGGAAAGGAAATACTATACAGCAAGCAGCAAGTTCTCCTTAAATAGCAAGTAGAGAACTTATCACCAGGACATAACCTGGGGTGAATGGAATGGATTATCCAAACTTAGATGCATCAAAAGCATATAGATAATGAAAAGAAAAGAGCTAAACACATGTAAACATGAGATTGAGACAAAAAAAAAAAAAAAAAAAGAATAGTGGACATGAAAACAGCAAAAATAAGCTTCCGAAGTCTGTTGGCTAATAATAAGGGTAAAGTACAAGAAATTGAAAAAAATTTAAAGAGAGATAGTAAAGAATTCTGATGTAAATATTGAAGGGATAGGTAGTTTGGTCATTCTAATCACAAAATATGAAGCATAACACCAGGGGTCCGTAAATTATTGCTAAAACCAAGGAAAATACTAAGTAAGATGAGTAAAGGCTTTAATGCTAGATTTTTCAGCTGATGAACTGGAATAGAAAATATGTAGTAGTTTGTACAATATTGTAATAGACATTGGCATGACAAGGGAAGAAGTTGCAGAAGGAATAATAATAATTAAAATATACTGTACACTATATAGACTTTCAAATCAAGCTACTGTACATTACATGGACCATGGTAAAATAGGAGAAATGAATAGAACATTAACAAACTGCAAAATGCTAAAGAGGAAGAACTGAAAATGAAGTAATACTGGAAATGGTGCAAGAACATGTTAGTGTAAAATGGCCGAGTTGTGTCAATATGATATTAACAAAATGAGAAGAGAACACCGTAAATGAGAATTTATGAAAAAATAAATACCACTAAGAAAACCTAAATTAAGGAGATGAAAATAGAGAGATGTGGATGCTATGTTATCAAAAGAATTAGAATAAAGAATAAAGGATTCAATAAGGACACGATAGGAGAGAAATTAATGAAAGGAAAAATACCAACAAAAAGAAAAGGGAATGACATTTGGTAAAGGACCACCCAATAAGGAGAGCTTGTGGTTGAATTATGATACACAAGAATAAACTGAAAGGAAAAAAGCAGCAAGGATAGTTCATGATAGGAATAAACCTTAAATAAATAGATAGGCTTGGTAAGTGCAAAGCCACAACTGTTATAGCAATGGCAAAGGAAAGCGGAATATATCTGAGTGTAGGCAAAATATAAAAAAATCATACACAAGATAGTAGCGAAAAACAAAATATTGAGGTACTGAAAACCTGGAGTACATCCAACCAATTGAGGATAAGGATAGAAGAGTAAATGATAAGAACAAGATAGAGGAAATAATTTCTTAATTTACTGAACGAAGACAACCCCACAGGAATCGCAGAATGTGAAATCCTACAAATAAGGTAAGTTACGGCTATGGGTAATGGCCAGGTGAAGAGCATTTGATAAACTGAAAAGGGTAAAGGCAGCAGGAACTCATGGTGTATCATTTCAAGCAAGGAAATATTCGGGAAGTGAAGGGATAGATATACCGAGAGACTATATATGACAGATCTCTCGCCAAGAGAGAAGACCAGACAGCAGGAGTAACACTAATGGTCTCAAAAGGTGATCCACATGCCTGCTCTGATTACTGAGAGATATAATTAATATCCTACACAAAGACGAACTATGGAATAATTATAGAAAAAAGAATATGGAGGGAACAAAAAAAGGAATGATAAATTTAGGTTGATGCCAGGGAAGAGTACAGAAGATGAAATTTTATATTAAAACAGAAAATGGAATACAGAGAAAAACAAAGAAGTACAGACTATGCCTGGTATAAAATTGAAAAATATAAATAGAAATAGAAATGAATACACTTGCTATAAAATGTATGACTGGGTACTAAGGCAAGAAGTATGAAGATGTGAGGGGTATACTAGAGAAAGGAGTTTCTGAAAACTATGCTAAGGAGTGGTACAGGATATGTATGCAGAGGCAGCCACATAAATAAGAAGCTTTGATAGAAGTAGAAAAATGTTTAAGGTGAGAGTTGATCTACACTAATGGTGGTCAAACTGAGAAAACTTTCAACTAATTTCTATGTTTTGACGACCACTTTCTGGTGTCTTTGTCTCATATTCTGAAAATGACAGCAATCAAATTCCAACCATCACTACCAGACACAATTGTTTACGCATTTAAAATAATCAAAAGGAACATAAAGAAATTGGTACAGTTTTTGGTTGAAGAAATAAAGGAGACTGGTTGTGTAAATAAGATTATAAACAGGCTAGAAGTAAGCTATTCCTACCCTAGTTTGTACTGCTATAGACTTTGTACACTAAATTTTAAATGTGTGAGCACGTCTTCAACCCCTGAATTAAAACAGGACATGATGCTAACTTAGCAGGAAACCTTTAATATTAACTGTTAAAAGGTATATATACTTGTTTCAACAATGAGGCGGTTTGTTTATAAGTTTTGACAACAACATATAAGGTAGGAACATTGACTTATTTCAAAATTTGATAAAAATACACAGAAAAAATTCACAGATAATTAGCTAGTGTGACAGCACTTTAAGGATTAGCTTCTAGTCGCTACACCTTTGACCCCGTGATTACAGTCACTACGTCAGCTATAAGGGAAGCTGAAAGGAAAGTTCACATTCGCTGCAAACGCAGTTGTCAGAAGTGTCAAATCAAGGAAATGAAGGAAATAATAAAATGAAAGAGTATATTTATTACAAGGGGTAGACAATAAAAGGAATTGATGAAGGCGCATCAGAAAACTGAACCCTTAATGTAAGGGTAATGGTGGAAAAGACGATGTCATTGGATAAACACAAAAAAATATCTTGGTGTAGGAACAAGATTATAGTCAAGTACTGTACTGAACTAACTCTTGCTCCAGGAGTTACCCCAGGGTCTACCGCTATTGAGGGCCATAGGAAAATCAAGAACTTAGAAAAGGAAAGAAATCCATTTGGGAGGGATCTCAACATGAGGAGGAGAAGCATACATATTCAGGAAATGCAATGTGGGTAGGAAAACCTAACAGCTGTTAGGGATATAAAGTATATGAAGAATTAAAGTAAAAAAAAAATGAGACATTGGAACAATTATAGTTCTTTTTAAATTATCTGAATGAAGAAAATAACTTGATATTGTGTAATAAAGGGTCTAGTTGAGCTTCCAAAACAAGTGATTTACTAAATGTAGGTCATCACAAATCTGACGAAAGGACAAGAGATGTGTTGATTCCAGAGCAGCGGAAAACGATACTGTAACAACAATGATATAAAAGTGAGAGAGATACAATAGCATAACAAAAGAGGAATAAGACTGCCAGTGTTAAATAAAATATTAGAAACAGCTGTAGAAATGGCTGAAGACACCATGAAAAACTAGAATGTATCAAATCAACTACTTGCAAGAGCTTGCATGGTAAGTCTTAATAATGAAGTAACTACAGTACTTTACTTGGAAAGTACCATACCAGCACAAAAGTGAAGAAAATATATTACCATAATTACTATTACTTGCTAAGCTACAACCCAAGTTGGAAAAGCAGGATGCTATAAACCCAAGGGCTCCAACAGGTAAAAATAGCCTATTGAGGAAAGGAAATAAGAAAATGAACCACAAGAGAAGTTTAGGAACAACAACAGTAAAACAAATGTTCACATATTAACTGTAAAAACTTCAAAATTCAAAATAACAATAGGGAGGGAAAATAAAATAGAATAGTGTGCCCAAATGTACCCTCAAACAAAAGAACTCTAACCCAAGACAGTGGAAAACCATGGTACAGAGTCTATGGCACTACCAAAGACTAGATAACAAAGCTTTTATTTTAGAGTGTCTTTCTCCTAAAAAACTGCTTACCATAGCTAGAGTGTCTCTTCTACCATTACCAAGAGGGAAGTAGCCACTGAACAATTACAGTGCAGTAGTTAGCCTCTTCAGTGAAGAATAATTGTTTGGTAATTTCAGGGTTGTCAAGTGTATAAGGAAAGAGAAGAATGTGTAAAGATTAGGCCAGTCTATTCTGTGTATGTGTAGGCAAAGGAGAAATGAGCCGTAACCAGAGCGAGAGATCCAATGTTGTACTGTCTGGCTAGTCAAAGGACCCAATAACTCTCAAGTGGTATTATCTTAATGGGTGGATGGTGCCTTGGCCAATCTATTACCTATTTGTCAAGAAAAATGAGAAACATCTAAGATTTTAACACAAGATACGAATGTAGAAATAAAGCAACTGAAATCTTGGCATACTTCAAACATACCAAGGGTGGGTAATGTACAACAACAAAAGGCTAAGAATACCTGTCGAGAAGTTATTGAATGAAGAGAACCCTAAGAGAATAACAGAATATGGCAACCCGCAAGCAAAATAAGTTTCAGATATAGGTAGAGATGAGATGAAAAGAGCATGAGATACAATGCAGAAGAGAGAAAGGCAGCAGGAACTGATGGTATACCAGTGTGGGTAGAGAAATATTTGTGAAGTGAGGCCAGATGTCTAAGACAGAAGACTGCAATAAGGATGGATTCAACTAGGCTTATGCCTGGTAGATATACGACATGTAATTTATGCATTAAGAGAGAAAACAGAATATAGAGAAAAACAGAAAGGACTACACCTGCTATAAAGCGTATGAGTACCAAGGCAAGAAGTATGAAGGAATTTGAAACACATTGGAGTTTCTGAATATTGTTATAAACTAGTACAGAATATGTATGCAGAGGCAGCCAAACAAACAAGCAACTCTGGCAGAAGTGCAGGAAAGTTTAAGGTGAGAGTTGGTCTACACTATGGATTATCTTCAAGTCCCTAAATCTTTGACCTCGTGATTAACGTCGTCACATCAGATATAAGGAAGGTGGTCTCTCTGAGTGTGCTGTTTGCTGATGACATTGCTCTGGTGGAATCAGCATAACACTAGGTGAGAATGTGGTCAAAATAATGGAAGATCTTAGGAATGCATGTATAGAAAAAGCGTGAAATAATGTTATGACAAAACTAAGGAAACAAAAATGGAGAAACAGAAAGGGAGAGTGAATAAAACGTATTATTGGTTTAGATAAATTGCCACTGGCAAAGGAAAAGAAAAATAGAAAATGATAGAATAAAAAAAAAAAAAGATTGGGGTATACTGATTATGCATATACAGTATTGTAGAGAGGATGTCAAGAAATGTAAATAGAGAATGGTTTAAAAAAAAGCTAATAGTAGAGTCTTGCAAAAAGAAATACTGTATAAAATAAAAATTGTTTCCTTTCTCTCTGTTAAGGATATAAGTTCTTGAATGTTAAGACTTTAAAAATCCTGATTGCATATGATCAATGTGGAAAAAGTATTTCCCAAACTAATAATGGATTGACTTGAGGGTGAATTATTAGATATTGCTATTAAATGGACTACGATCTGAAGAAGCTATGAAGAAATGTGCATGGAAGATGAAAAATCATGAGATGGTGCATCAAGAAGAGGAAATTGTGTATTATTGCGTAATAAAGAAACAGATGAATTATTGTGAGTGACTGAGCAAAGTAAGGTGATAGATAGCACAAGAACGAATGGATTTGAAAAAAACAAGAAAGAAAGATAATGTAACTGTAAAAACAAATACTTATGGAATGGAGATTAGACAAGAAGCATTTACTGGATGATATATATGAAACCTGCTTAAGAAGTTTCTAGCAGCCATTCCAGGAAATCAAGATTTGCAAATTATTGCCTCAAAAAGGACAATGTGTCAGAGATTGTGTAGGATTATGAATTTCAAGTGAATGTGAATGCAAAGAATGAAGGGAGTAAGTAGAAAGAACAAGTCTCAATTTTCAAGGCCTGTAAGGATGTACGGATGACTCCAACAGTACAATCACGCAGTGAATGTCATCGTTAACTTAGAATATTACAGGAGGTACTTAAGAGAGTAGGGAATGGTAGCAAACCGTAAACTGAACATAATTGGGCGAAACTACAGAAGTGGGAAAATAAATCCTGAAAGAATGTCATGTACAGTTCAGAATAAAAGAAGAAATAAGACTGGATAAAATGGCTTTATATTGTATCAAATAGGGGCTACACTTGCTAAATATGTGGTTTAGTGTAGTGTCTGTTGAATACTGATTTAAAAAAAGACTACTAGGCAAGTGCATATGCACACTTCAATTGATAAAAATAGTACTGTAGTCTACATGTTTGTTTGATTTTGGTCCCTGTACTTCATACAAAAAGCAACAAAATAGCTTCCTTTAAAATGAACTAAAAAGAAAAGTACATAAATAAGAGGAGAAGACGATACAACATATTTGTAGAATTGAGATGGAAATACACAAAGTAACACGGCAAGAAACAGATGGAAATTAAGAAGGCAGAAGTTACCACAAAGTCTTGTTTAGATATAACCGTAACTTTAATCTAACATAATATTTAGAATGAAGAGTGTATTTGAGAAAAAAAAAATATGTAGAGAGAACTTTGGATGCAGTTAGAGGAGAAAGGGAGGTTGAAAAGACACTAAAATAATGTCTAGAGTCAGCAATATCCTCCAACAAAGAGAATATTCAATGACTAGGAAAAAGCATATGACTGGGTATCAAGGTAAAAAGTATGGAGATGTAAGAGAGAAAGGGTTCTTTCTGAAAAATATGTTTTAAGTGTAACAGGATATGCCTGCAGAAGAAATAAGCAAAATGCGTGAGCGATGATCAAAGAAATATAGGAAATGAAATACTATTGAATCAGAAACTCAAGTGAGAAGACGGAAGTGTGTGAACAAAAAATTCTGGATAAATGTCATGTAAAGTTTAGAAAGGTGAAATTAAACTGAATGGAAGGTCTTCTGCAATACTTTATACGGACTATACATGAAATGTGGTTTGCTTTTCAATGTCTGTATTGTGCTAATTTGTACTGGCATAGAAAATGAGCACGTGTGGATGTGCATGCCTCAATTAACGGCTAGGGACCATAGTGTATATATATGGTTGATTCTGATCCTTACAACTGAAAAGCAACTTTGTAAGGAACAAATCAAAGGAAACTTATCTAGTTAAGACAAAGAGATTATACAACATATTTGTAGAATTTCAGAAGGTAAGTTACAAGTACCACAGGAAGTGATGGCTGGACATCAAAAAGACTGAACACAATAGCAGGTGTAGAAGAAACATGAGAATAATTTTGCACTACCAATAATGGCACCCGAGTATTTAGCATGATAATAGAGAAGGAAAAAACAAACCCACAAAAAAAGGAGGCTGCTGGAAACTAGAACAGAAGAGTAGTAAAGTTTATATTGATTTTTCTGCCAAAAATGAATGAGGATTAGTAAATCACTAAACAGTTGACATTTTCAGACCATATTAATTCTACACAAGGGTATTTAGAATTGAGTGATGCTATGCTATAGAGAATTAAAGATTTGAAAGATGAATGTGGAAAAATGGGCAAAATTATAGAAATAGGTGTTGAAGCTACAGCAGACCAGGAGAGAGACCTGAAACATAAGCAGTCAGCTACTAGGAAATTGAAAAAAGGGGGTTGAAGGATTTAAATGATTGTAAATGCTGAAAACATAATTGGAAGGAATTAAAATTGATAAAACAACAGGAAACCAAAACTGCCCAACTGAGGACCTGAAAAACCTTTATACATTCGTTTAGCCAGCAGGCAGAAAATAGAAATTCATCAGACACAAGAACGGGGAGAATTAACCGTTGAGAAGATAAAAGCAATAACAGCCGATGAAAAAATATGGAAAACAACGAAAGGGGGAAACCAAAGGAGGTTAGTTTGCAAAGGCCAAAATGAATGAAAACGGATGGGAAATTTTTTTAAAGGAAGAACAAATAAAACCACAATTGTGTAAGAATAGCTTACATTGCACAGGTAATTGCAAAGGAGGGACAAAGGGTAATCTTGCACATGAGAAAAAACTGAATTCTGGATGCCAAACCTAAGCTTTTATAATAAGTGTAGTTGATTTTTGATGGTTTAAACAAACGCATAAGATATGAAATTGAATGTTAAAAGTATATCTCGAGGAGTGATTTGTAAATGGTAGATATGTTCATATATACTGGTACTATTAAGAAAGAAATAGATGACCTTTTAGAAGCAGAGTATGAAGGTGCAAGTACAAGTGTTATAGAGAGGTAAAGCGAACTTTGGCCAACTGGAAGTAAGGAAGTCTAACACACACAAAAATGCTATGCAACCACTGTGGATTATGAGGATACAAAAACAGGAATATGAAGTCCCTAGAGAGAGTAAACACACAGAGAAAGAAAGGAATTGAAGATAAAATACTGAAGACCAAATTTGTTTTAGTGTAAATAAACTTAGCAGAAAACCCACCAGAACGAATAAATAAGAGTAGAAAGGGGTTATTAGAAGGAGAAGTAAGAGGTAAATGGGAGGCACTTCTGGAAGGGGGCCAGAGAACAGACAGGAGGAATTGTAAGAAAAAATTAGAATTAATAGACATTACTAAACATCACCCATCACCTGCTAAGGAAGAGGAATGTCAAACAAAATCTTTGAGAAAGAAAATGAAAACCAAGTATAATCAGAAATGAAGAAAAACAGTTTGCCTATAGAGTATATATACCATATATCAAAGTTTAGTTAATAAGACTTATGGTGTTTAAAAAGAAACCCCTATGTGAGACAATTTTTTAAACAAAAGAGTATGCCTATTACTACGGAATTCTATTTTGCCGATGCAAAAGTTGAACAGTTTTCTAAAACTACCAGGAAAGTTAATGTAAGCTTACACAGCAACATTACAACCATCAAGGTGTAGGATTAGACTATAAAATAGCTAACTAAGACAAGTTGTCGGTGGGTACAAATGCTTTGTACTTATTCAAATGTTGAACCTAAGTTTGATTAATATAAATGGAAGTCGACTTACAAAATCAGGAAGAGGAAAAGGATGACCCGAGAGAAATGGAATCAGAATATTCAGGATTTCACTGCCTGAAATAGGATAAAAGGGCTAAGAAATGGCCAAGTATTTGAAAGAAGAAAATGAAAAAGAAATATTAACAGAATAAGACATTGAAAAAAACTAAATAATTGCTAGCCTAACCTAACCTAACCAAACCTAACCCCTCTAATCTAAGAAAATCTAACATTCGACTACCACCTGAACAAATAAAATACTGTAATTGGAAATTAGAGGGGCTAAGAGACTACTAGACAATACTATATATATCCCAAAAAGCTTAAAATGAACACTTGGAAATATTTCAAATGCAAAACATTCAAACCTGACCGATATAAGGAAACAAAATTATGAAATTTAAGGATACAGATGAGATGTAGAATTATGAGAATTATTGTATGTTATATCTACACCACATCCATTATCCATAGATGTATTTTCACCTCATATAATTTTACTTTTGACTCAAGCACATCAACATATCTACCTGAACACCCATTTCTTCTCAGAAATAATTTTCATTTATTCATTATACTTCTTCCAAACTTGTGGGTTTAACCAATTATTATCATTACTACTTGCTAAAGTACAACCCTAGTTGGAAAAGGAGGATGCTATAAGTCCAGGATCCCAAACAGAAAATAGCCCAGTGAGGAAAGGAAACAAGGAAACAATAATATTTCAAGAACACTAACAAAATTAAAATAAATGTTTACTGTATAAACTTTAACAAAACAAGAAAAAGAGAAATTAGATAGAATAGTGTACCCGAGTGTACCCTCAAGCAAGAGAATTTGTACGTTTACCTGAATCAACCCAACTCCATTCAAGTTTTCTAAACTAAACCTCCAACAAGACAGAAATGAATGAAGGAGGAGAACTCTTGGTATATTTGCAGTGGCCTTTGATAAAACAATCAATAATAATTTCTGTGGTGAAAGAGAATTAACTAGTGAAAGATTGCAAAACAAAAAAGTTGTAAGTGTTAGTACGTAACACAGCTTAATGGTGTCAGACATTTTGATAAGACTAGTTGAGAAAGTAGAAAAGATAGGACAGCAAAAGATAAAGAGGGAGAGGTTATGAGATCAAGAGATAAGAGATTGAAGGAATGGGTTTGTTATAACATTAAATCAGCAGAAGACATGGATACATGGGAGATAGAAATATGATGACAATTCTTAGAACCAAAAAGGGATTTTTGGGAGACGTTTGGTAGAGGAACACCCAATGATAAGTAGAGTATAATATACAGGAAAAGATAGATAGGAAAAAAGTAAGTGTGATTATTATGATAATATATCAAGAGAAAAATTTATTGGCTTAGAAAAGTGCAAAAGGAAAAAAAAAAAGGTTGTGGCAAGAGCAAAGGTAATTGTAAAGGTAGTTGTATAAAAAGATAAAAAGATCAATAGATTATACACAATAGTATAAACACAATTATAAAGAAACTTAAAATTGGACGAACATCAAACAGATAAAGAACAGAAGAGCTTGTCAAAATGAACAGAATATAAGAATGGCATGGAAGGGATAATTGTTGGAAGTTATTCAATGAAGAGAACCCTAAAAGAATAACAGACAAGTAGGACAAGTTAGATATATAAACAAAAATGAGATTTGGAGATTAATAAGATCAAATGTAAAGGAGAGAAAGGTAGCACGAACTGATGGCACAGCAGTTGAGGTGTGAGAATATTTAGAAAGTGAAGGGATTGATATGTAACATTTATTACCAAGAGCGAATATCACTGGAAGAAACGACGACTGGTTCCCAATAAAGTGAGATTCACATGTCTGCTCTAATTAGCGAGGTACAATCGATATCATACACAATGAAGATTTATGAAATAATTATCAAAGACAGAATAAGGAAACTGCTATAAGGGTACCGAAAATACAATTTATGCATTAAGACAGGAAATGGAATACAGAGAAAAGCAGAAATGACTAAGGACTATTCGTGATCTAAAAATGGAAAAATATAGAGAAAAACAGAAAGGTCCATATTACTTTATACCACGGCAAGAACTATGATGATATATGAGGGGAGGGAATTTTCTGAAAATGATGCTAAAGATTGGTAAATGATATGTATGCAGAGGCAGCCACTCGAATAAGAACCTCTAGCAGAAGAATAAAAAAGTTCAAGGATTGAGTTTGTCTACACTAGGGATTAGCTGTTATTCCCTACAGCTTTGATCTTGTAACTAACGTTGTCATGACAGATAAAAGGGAGACAATGGAAAGTTCACCTTTGCCACAATTCCAAAGAAGTCAGGAGTATCTATTCTAAGAAGCAAGAAAATAACCAAGTCAGACATTTGAGGAGAAAAAAAAAAGTGAAACAAGTAGTAACAGAGTAATAGACTGGCAGCCTAGATCTGTTTGGTTCCAAGAACAAGGTACTATCTAAAAATGGAAATATATGTGGGATCATCTAACGTCTGTAGAAAAGGGTGTCTGTCAGGGTGGCACTACTGCAAAAGGGTACCAATTGGCCTTAAGAATTTCATGCATAAGGAATGCTGTAGGCAAGGCTAATCTTATACGTTGCTTTAAGATTTTGAAACATAGTTCATGTGAACTTCATCAAGCTGCTGGTCTATATGTGTAATATACAGATGATTATGGTATGATTCCCTGAAGGGGGTTGAGAGATTTTCTGATTAACTATATACAGTATATGGGATAATAACAATGATGAAGGTTGGAATAAATATACTGAAATTAAAAGGCATATATGAAATAAAAACAGGAAGCTATGAGATGTGCTTTATATGACAATAAATAGTGGAAAAAGAAAGCTTATACAGTACTGTTGAGTACTGTATTTGAATACGATAACTGAGTGGAAACGTTAAAAATATTCTGCCGTAAAAACTAAATAAAGTCAAGTTCCAACACTTCGCACTTACTAATTCAGTTAATCCTGGAACTATTGCTATGGAGGGACCATCAAGAAATCAAGAACTTAGAAAAGAGAAGAAGACAATTTAGGAGGGATCTCAACATATAAAAAGAAGTGTAATTATTTGGGGAAACAATGTGTTTAAAGAGAAATAAAAAGCATAAAATGATGAAAAAAAATTGAAAGACATTGGAACAATAAAGCGAGTTGTTTTTAAACCATCTCAATAAAGAAAATTACTTGATACTGTATGATAAAGAAACTGGCAGAAAGTAAAACTACATTTTAGGAGGCTAAAAGGGCTGTCAAAAACAAATTATTTATTAAAAATAGGTCATATAAAAGCTGATTAAAACTAGACCAAGAAATATGTAGAAGGCATAAAAGAAGGGGAGATACAGTAAATTATCAAAGAATAATAGAAATAAGAATGCTTGTATTTTTTGTGAATAAATTAGCAGCACCAGTTAGAGAAATGGCTGAGGATCTTTTGAAAAACTGGCTTCTATCTATTTACCTACCTGTACTTCCAAGAGGTATTAAAAACACCCTTGATGAAGTAACTACAGTACTCTACTGCAGAGGTACAGTACCTTGAAGGAAGATAGAGCAGACTGTGAAACATAATTGTAAAACTTTGTATGGCAAGTGAAAATACCTAGATATGAAGTTAAGAGGTTAGTCTGGGCAACACATTAAGCTAGTGAGGTTACTGCATCATAACAGAAGATCTAGTGTGAAGGCAATGACCAGTGTATCAGAAGAATTTGAGATAAGTGTTCAAGTCTGTATATGTTCAGCCCTGAGCCATTTAACAATGTGATAAACTAAAGCTACACAAAAGAGTACAGAAAGGAAAATACATGGGAGCTTCTATATACTGTATAGACAATCTAGTGTTAGAAGGTTGGCTGCATCCTCTTATAAAAAGGTTTTAAAACTGGAACCGTGGATTGGAGAGATGAATGAAAACTAGTGAGACTAATAATAACTTTTAAGTGCTTAGGAAAGGAAGTAAAGCCTACAAATATAGTGGGGAAATAAAATACTATATATGTATGCTGTTGGAAAGTAATGGGGATGAACTCTAGAACTATGTCCAGTATATTATTCATCAGACAGGGTCACAAGCGATGCCAAAATTCACAAAATAAGACATTTTCATTGACGGAAATGTGTCAGAAGCCTATGTATAGAGGAGAGGGTCAAGTCTTTGAGGTTATATTTCTGTAACCTTTGAGGAGGAACAATATTTTAAAGAACACTGGATATCAATAAGACATGGAGAGGGAATAGATGCAAGTGTTCACAGTATATTGAACAGAAGAGGAAAACCAAGAACCTTTACAAAAGGTTATCAGGAACAGTGACAGAAAGGACAGTCTGAGGGTATACTTGTAGGAAGATGAGTACTAAATGAACTTTAAGGATCTAACATGGATACAGCTTGGGAGATATAAACCAGTGAATATATATGAGTTGTGAGAATCCAAGAGATCTTATTACCATGCAATGTGAAAAAGTTAAAAAAGTAAAAGACTGCTGTGTAAGCAATATACTCTGACAATCATTAATAGGAAAAAGATGTTAAAAAAAGTAGAAAATAAGGAATGGTAAAAAGAAAAACGGATCGAGAAATAATGACGGTAAATAGTATAATGACATACATACACACACACAGAGCAGTTTTAACAATATGAAAATAGCAACATGGCAGAGGATAGGTGGAAGAAATGCGAAAGGAAAGAGTAATTGTATATGAAATATATCAATAAAAATAAACTGGAAACAGTGAGGTAGTTATTAAAAATATCTGAATTAAGAAATAACATACATATTTCTATATTAGGGGGACTGGTGGAGTAATGTTCAAAGGGGCCACAGAAATACTGAAATGCAAAAGGTCTAAATTCATCTGATTAACTAAAAAAAGGTGGCCAGGGAGGTCATCCATACGTTTAGCAAGTGCACCGTAGAAGTCACGACTTTGGCTAAAAAAACTTAAGAAGAATAAGGAATTAAAAAAGAAAACAAGGATGAGAATTGGAGTTTGAAATGTGTGAATCTTGGTTGATGCCAAGCAGAAGAAAAGATACGATTTTTGAAAATGCAAGGAAGCTTAAAGAAGTATACAATGTTTACTACACAGGGAGGATACAAGCAATGGGGTAGGAATTATTTTACGTCAAAATTTGCAGCAGAATGTCAAGGTCCAGTGTATCAGTGACAGGATCTAGGGCCTAAAGTTGGTGAAAGTAAAGAGAGTATGGCGTATCATCTCTGCGTATGCCCCTAGACAGAGTGTAGTGAAGAGGAGAAGTAATTTAGAGGGAAATTAGAAGAATATTTAGAAAAAGTTCTAAGTAGTGTACTATTAGTGCTATCTGGGGACATGAATGCCCATGTAGGCGACAGTCTGATGGCTTTGAAGGACTACATGGATGAAGAGGTTTTGAAAGAAGAAACCACAAAAGTGAAAGATTGTTAGAATTAGCAAAATCTATGAATTTGGCAGCCTTGATTACAGTCTGAGAAAAGAAGAATATCAGAATTGCCTGATGAGATATGGAATGTTATGAGAGATTGTGGTGCCACCAGCAGCAGAGCTGTGTAGGATGACAAGTAAACGGCAAAAGAAAAAGTAACTATGGTTGCGGAATTGACAGGTTCAAACAGCTGTAAGGACAAGAATATAGCCAGAAGAAAGTGCAAAGACAACAACAACTACCAAAATAGTGAGGAATATACAGTAGAACAATAAAAAGGGAAACGGAATGGTAGCGACTGCAAATGGAGAAGTCAAGAGAGCGTGGTATATATGATGGGAACACCAGAGGGAAAAAAGATAATTTACAGAATGACTAAAGTAAGAAGAAAAGACAGGCATGATGTAGGAGGGGTAGGAATTATTACAGATGAAAAAGGAAATATCTTGGTTGAGGAATGACTAGTTTTCACAACTATTAGACACTGAGAATGAGCATGACAAACTGTAAAATTATCCCTAATAGCAAACAACAGAAAGTGATATAGATAATGGTCTTATGAGGAAGTAAATAAAGCTGAAAGGAGGATCAGAATTAAAAATAGAAATGATTAAGGCACTGGTATACCTAGGTAAAGAGTGGGTGCACACACTATTGGAAAAAAAAACTTGCGATGTAGAGGAAATACCAAGTGACTAGAAAGAGAATTGATGATTAAATTGTACGAACAAAAAACAACTGTGGGAACTACAAACGATTAAAGATTTTGGAACCTGTATTTAAGATACCAGAAAAAGCAGTAAAAGGAAGGTTGAGTGTGTTGATATTTTGGGCTTGAGAAAAGAACGAGCACAGTGGATGCTATCTTTATATCAAGACAAGTCCAAGAGAAGTATCTATGAGGAAACGGCAGTTAAAATTTTTTGGCGGGTAATTCGTGAAAAGATGCATGACAGCGTACCAAAATTGTTAAGTCTATTGTGAAATATGTGGTTTTAACATATTGTCTGTATTATAGTAATTTCTAATGGCATTATAACTGAGTACATATGTATGATTAAGTCATTAAAACTTGGGATTGTAGAGCTATGTTTGTTAGACTGATCATCATAGGTCACAAGTAATGACAAAAATTGTCGTTTATAATGCGATAACAACATGCAAGATACTTTCATAAGATAAAGAGACATATTTGTAGAAATTGAGAGAATGCATAAAGTACCTATACAAAGATTTGACCAAAAGCTCATAAAGATATTGTTACATTAACATTACAAGGTTTACAAAGAAACTACGAAAAACAGAGAAACATGTTGGTGACTATCAAAGACAAGACCTGTGTCATTTGCTGTTTATTATATTACTGTAATGAGAAACAGAAGAACAAAATAGGAGGCTGTTGGAGATGCAAATTCAATACCTATATTTCTACTTGGAGGAATGATGATTGGTAAGGAATGTAAGGGAAATGGTAAGATGATGCTTGAGTGCATTTACAGTAAAATTTAAGAAATTAGATCAGCAGGTGGAAGGACAGATAAATACAGAAAACAAGTGTTGCATATATATATGGTTATTAGGAGCCAGTTTTTTACTGTGATAAGACTGATCAGTACATGGATTATGGAAAGACAAAAACTGAAATAGTTTTCAAGTGTAGTGGACTAAGCTATAATGTGTGGAGGCAGACAGGAGAATCTTTTATTTTAGAATAATGGGCACTGGAGTCATTCTTCCAGGATATGATTAGTATGGAAATGTGGTCCGTTTTATATAGCTTTTCCAGGATGCACAAAACATGTGATACAGCAATGTGCATAGCTGATAAGGCTCCAAAAGGGTTGACTAAGAAAAAAGTGTATTGTGCAGGGTACGGTATCTGTGGTTCTGTGAAATTGTAGTTAGTGTTCCTCATTTTACCAGGGTTAATAAACCTGTATGTATAAGCAATTCCCAGATGAGAAAGAATGTCTCAGGAAATAATGGATGTAGAGAAAATGAAGTATGAAAATGTGAAAGATATGCATGGTTTAGTATATGGGAAGAGAATGGTAATATATGTGTGGATTACCCCAAAGTAGTCTGTAAAATGACTGTTACAACAAATAAATCTTGTAGGATATTTTGAATTAATAGATAAAGACGTCATATAGTGTAATTGGACAACCTAATTGTACATGATGGTCTTAGACATATGGGGAAATGAAAATTGTGGGAATGTATGAAAAAGGGGATGTTTGCCCCACTTTAAGGGATCAAATTTGTGTGGACATCACTACTGTACTATCTGAGAGGCTTGTTAGAATATAGGAGTATAAATAAACTACATGAAGTCTTAGTAATGGTTATATTATTAGCTGTGACTACCAAAGGGATACAAATGCATAGTGATATGTTAGATCATATGGGTAAGTTTGCATATTAAGTACCATATGAGAAGCAAGAGTACAGCAGACTTTAGTGTGCATGTGTATAAGCATGTGTAAACGTTCAGTGACTGCTGTCAATAAAGTTGTTATATCTTTAGAAGAGAGGGAAAAAATACCTTGTATGTGCAGTGTTTGAGATGACAGGTAATAACGTATAAGGCAAGTTATTAAGAATCAGTTTTACGAGTGAAGCCAGCAGCAGGTGTATCAGAACTTTGGGGAAAAAAATGTCAAGTATTTATCATAGGTCATTTAATAACAATTTTCAATGTAATGGAAAAGTTTAAAGTAGAAGAGGGAAATGGATAGAGAGATGAATGCTGCTCATCATAAGAAACAAGAAGCTTATGATTACTGGAAAGGAAGCAAAGCAAAAAGTAGCATATAAAGAGGCTATATGGATGCATTGGATAAAATTTTAAGTGAACGTAGAACTCTGTATTATATTAGAGACAAGTAAATAGTGAAGATTATAAGAATGGACCCCAAAACAAATGAAGGCCGTTTTAAAAAAATAAATGATGACGGAACTTTATTACAGATCAGTAAAGGAGACTGCAAAGGTTAACCAGCAACATTTAAAAGTATAAATGGCACACACAAAGACATGATAAAGAAATAAATAGAAACAATATAAATAGAACCAGAAGAATAACAATAAGCATAAGTTAATGAGGGAATAATGAAAAAAAATGTTAGCCTACACCTAAGAATATGACGACTATCCGAGTTGAAAATACTGAAATGATGGCTAAAGACTAGTTTAGTTACCACAAAAGATGCACTCTCTCTCTACTGCACTGAAGTGATTATAGAAAAAGTTCTCATTCAGGGTGGAGAGAGACATGTTTAGTATATGAATTTGATCAGCTAGGGTTATCAGAATCACTGACAGAAGCATCACTGTTAGAAAGAATATTGATGAGAAGACGGATTTTGACATATGAAAGCACGATCAATTTGAAAAAAGAGACTGGATTAATAATTATGAGAAGTAAATAACAGCATAATGAAACTAATTGCACTGTTGTAAATGTTTCTAAAAGTTAATATCATAATGATGGACGGAAAGATTAATGTATTAGTCCTAACGTTTTTTCGTTATTGATTTTGTATAATCTAATGTTTTTATTTTTTCCCAACAATTCTGTTTTCTTTAGCTGGAATGTTGAAAAGAGGGGAAAGGTATAATCTGTGGGGACCTGGTGGTTCGTGTATTGGCGTTTCAGAAGCTGATGGCAGCAAGATAGATAAGCTTTTGACAGAGTAAAATCAGCAATATGGAAAAAAGAAGGTATAATGACAGTGATAGCAAGGTTAACAAGTCATTGTCAATTAGTAAAAATAAAACCGCCAGTAAGACTAGAAAAGTGAATTTTGAAGAAAAGTGACAGTGAAATGGTAAAAGGCTTTGTCAAAGATTAAGGGTAAAGAGGACTGTAAGAAATGAGAGAGATTCTGGTTACAGATGTATATTAAACAGAATAGAATACACAGGTTACAGACTGGATGAAGTACTGTACCTGCAAAAAAATTATTCACTCCCTGGAGATTGTGATATAATAAAACTTTCTACAAGGAGAAAAAAGATATTGTGGTATTATGGTGAATCATATTTGTTGAAGTTTGTTTGCAATTAAGTATAGCATTCAGTTTTCAGATAACTGGATTGAATATTGAGTATATTTACTAATTTAGTTGGTTTAGGTAAATAAGAAGTTTTAAGTTTATTCTAATATTGAAACAAAATCCAACAGATTTTGTAGATTTGAAAACAAAGACCTCAAAAGAATATTGGGAGTTAAAAGGCAGGAAAGGATTAGATATGAAAATATAGGAAAGATTACTCTAGTGCCATGTGTGTATGAAATCATGGTGAGTGGTGATGGAGATGGTTTGGGCATGCTCTTCGCACTCCCCAAGAGAGATTAGTTCACCAAACTTTCAACTGGGCTCCACAAGGCACTAGAAGAGTTGAAAGACCAAGTCCTTCATGGCTGAGGACTATGAAGCATAAAGATGATGATGAATGGAGAAGCATTGATTTAAAAGCTCAAGATACAGACGACTGGCAAAATCTAACCGTGGGCTTTTGCGTCAATAGACGTAGGAGGAGGAGGTGATGATTATGCCATGGTGAAAAATATGGAGTCTTCATTCTGAGAAAAGGGAAACAGAGTTTAGTACAGTATCTGCCATATAAAAAATTAGTGATAGGACTAGAGAATAAAGTAATATTTAAGGTAATATATAGTGGCACTGACATAAGTGGAAGTAGTGCAATAATAGTTTTCCTTAGCAAGGAAATGAAGTAAAAATATTACAGATGAGAATAAAAATTATTGAATAGCAAAAAAAAAAAAATATAAATAAATAAATAAATAAATAAATAAATAAATAAATGCTGTGATTTACTCATTTTCACTATATGATATTTTTGAAGCACAAGTAGGGTATGATAAAGTTATGAATAGATTCTGGAGAGATGGATATAATGATGATATAAAAAGAACTGGAAGAAAGACTAAGCATTATAGGTAATATAAATGAAATATTGAATGTGATTATAAAACATTAGCAAGATTAATGGAGGGCAGAGTACATAAGAAGTGAAGGAAAGGGAGAACAAAGGATAGTAGATTGCAGTTGGCATTGATACGGCAATTAACACAACTTCCTGTTGTGAAGGAAGACAGGTCAAAATATATTTTCTGACTTGGAAAAGGAGCAATATAACAATATGGAAAAATTGCGAGCCAAAAAGGACAAAAGTGTAAATATGTAGAGATGAGACGAGATGGAAATAGTATAGGAAATAAAAGGGAAATACAGCAGGAACTGATGGTATACTAGTTCAGGTAGGGCAATATATGACAAAATGAAGGGACATATATATACCGAAGCTCATACCAGGGAGGGATACAGTAGATGTAATTTATGCAGACGACAAAAATGGAACATAGAAAGAAAAAGAAAGGACTATGCCTGCTTAAAAGCGTATGATTACAGAGGGGAAGTTTCTGAAAATTGAATAGGATAAACCTTAAAAACAGTACTTCTAGGCTAATAATGGATTGACATAGGGTGAAATTTTAAATAGAAATTGATATGTGGTGGTTTCGCATCTGAAGAAGCTATAGAGAAATGTGTATGGAAGATGGAAAATTATGAGATTCTGCATCTAGAAGAGGAAAACCCATATTATTGAGTATTTAAGAAATTAACATAGGTGAATTATTGTGAGTGACTGAGCGAGTAAGGTGCTAGGTACCACAAGAACGAGTGAATTTGAATAAGTAAGAAAACAGATAACGTAAATTTAGAAACAAATGCACAAAAATGTTAACTAAATAGGAAGTAGTTATGGAATAAAGAAATAAATAAAACTTTCTTAACCCTTTTACCCCCAAAGGACGTACTGGTACGTTTCACAAAAGCCGTCCCTTTACCCCCATGGACGTACCGATACGTCCTTGCAAAAAAATGCCATAAAAATTATTTTTTTCATATTTTTGATAATTTTTTGAGAAAATTCAGACATTTTCCAAGAGAATGAGACCAACCTGACCTCTCTATGACAAAAATTAAGGCTGTTAGAGCAATTTAGAAGAAATATACACCAAAATGTGCTGGGAAAAAAGTAACCCCTTGGGGGTTAAGGGTTGGAAATTTCCAAAAAGCCTGGGGGTAAAAGGGTTAAGAAGTTTCTAGGCCAGTGTCCATGGATAATGAAATGAGAAAATAAATGTTTAAAAGAGGATGACGTGCCGGATATTGTGTGGGATTTTTAATTTCAGGTGGATGTGTATGCAAGGAATGAAGGGTGTAAGTAGGAACAACAAGCTACCAAATTTCAAGGCCTATCAATATCTACTGATGACTACAACAGTATAGTCACCCAGAGAAAGTCTTTGTTACGTTCCTGGATGAATATCATGGGAGCTGACGTAAGAGAGAAAGGGTTGGCAGCGGACTGTGTACTAATTATGCTAGGGTGAATAAAGCAGAATTATAAATCAGAGAGATGGAAGGACAGATGGTATACAGAAATTTGAGATATTACAGGTTGATGGTCATTGGGTGCCTATTCGTTTACTTTAACGAGATTGGTCAGTGTAAGGATTGTAGACATACAAAGAAGATTAAAATGTTTTTAAGTGTGGTGGATTAAAGTATAAAATATGGAGTGCAAATAGAAGAAGGTATTATGTATGGAAAGCAGATAGGAGAACCATTATTTTGGAATAATGGTCACTGTGATCACGCTTTCAGAATAGGATGATTTGGAAATTGTGGTCATCTTTATACATCTCTTCCAGGATGTACAAAGGCTGTGATACAACTGTGTGTTGTTAGTAAGGCTAAAAAGGATGGAATAGGAAAAAATAAAAGTGTGTAGTTCATAGTACAGTACATGAGGTTATGAGGAATTTTAATTAGTGGGGCCACTTTAACAGGAGAGATGCAGTGGTATGTATAGGTAATGGCCAGATAAAGAATATCTTAGGAATTACTGGAAGTGTGGTTTAAAGGAAAAGAGTATGAATAAAGTTTAAAGATGTGAGACCAATACATGAAAAGAAATACATGGTTTAGATTTATGAAAAGAAGGGTAATATATGTTTTTAATGATCACAAAAAAGTTTTTTAATAGGTATGGGAGCCTATATCAAGCCTCTGTGGAAGTTACAAACAGCTGTTGAGGCATGTGAAAACTTTAAAAGGTCTTGGTACCAGCAGTGATCAGTATAGTGTGGTATTAACTACAGCTATCCTGTCTTAGATTCTGCAAGACATGCTTTTGGAATGGTCCAGGGAAGGCAAAGGCCACTTTAGGATAATAAGGGAATGAGTGATATTATGGAGGGAGTATGCAGGAGGGCCTAATGCACAGTTGGTGGTGGAAAATTGTGTTATTGACAGACTACTCATGTGGATAAATGTAAAGGCAATGTATGGAGGGAGTAGATAGGAAAAACAAGTTCCAAGGTTTAAGTCCAATAAGAATGTATTGATGAATCTACCCTGTGAATTACATGGCTAAGTTTTTGTATGAACATCATGGAAGCTGAGGTAAGAGAGAAGGGGATGGCAGAGGAATGTACAGTATATTGGATATGCTGGGGTGAATACAAACAGGAGTGTGAATCAGAAGTGGAAGGTCAGATGATATGCAGTAAACAGGGGTTACAGGTACATAGTCATTGGGTGTTTGTTTTATACTGTGAAGAGGTTATTCGATGTACGGATTGTGAAAGACAAAGCAAATTGAAATGGTTGTTATTTGCGTTGTCAGATTTCAACATAGCTAATACTTTATTGGCTAATTTGATAGCCTCTGTAGGTATTTTGACCAGTGGAAGTCCATTGGATTTATAGAAAGCATCAACCATTAACTGGAAAGTCCCAGGCTCGACTGCTTCGCTAAGGTTAGCCATGACCAATGCAGTGTTTATTACCGTTTGTTGTTGTAGAGTAATGCTGTTAAATATAAGTTGAGAGGAGGTGTTTGAAATGGAAGGGGCTGAGGCTTGTGCAAAGGACTTATTTGGAGTGATATTGGATTGTTGGTTTCTAAGAACCTTTGCTTGGTCCTTAACCATGGATTTCCTAGTAGGGCATCTTCCTGCCACGGTTGGATGGTCTCCATTGCATGTGATGCACTTATGGCTTTGCTGGTTGTTGCATTCAGTCCAAAAGTGCTCTAATGAGGCACATAGTGAACATATCTTATAGGTAGATGGTTGAGGGCAGTCCTTTTTTGTGTGATCGTATTTATAACCTCTCATGCATTGAGATAGAGAAACAAACACGTCCTGGGCCAGGTATTTTGGGGGAATGATTGGCCTTTGGTAAGGCTGTCTCTCACCATTTGTATGGTTTCTAGTTGAACTTTGAAGGTAGATTTGATGGTTGGGAATTTGATGACCTTTTGTTACTTTAACTTTATTCCTTTGTTCAATTTCAACTTTCAAATCAGCTTCGGAGAGGTTATAAACTATACTGTCAGCCTGTGCAATGACCAAGGTGCGTGAGGCATTCAGATGAGGGGGATCTAGGACTTCAAAGTTCTTACTAAGGACTGCTTCCTTAGTTTTGGGAAGGATGATCTTTTCAGTTGTGGCTTCATCAGCTATAGCCAAATAAATGTTATTGAATTTAGTCAATTTATGGATGAAGCAGGAGTTATCCTGTAGGATACTCCATACAGCCTGTCTACGGGCTTCATTGTCAGATCCTTAACTAGTGTCATTTACTTTGACTTTACTCATTTTACCGCGAGAGAGACTGATATTTTCATTTAAATAATATTAATTGAATAATTATGTCTATTTAGGGGGAAAAGTCTACAGAAATTGCACTGCTTAAATGAGATTTCAGAATGACAAAAACTCTATGGGATTTACACTTACTTTTTGAGCGAATGAAAATTGACTTTTTTCGAAAAAATTGTGAAGGAACAACATGCGACAAATTTTGAGACTGGGGTTGGATGGAGCAATATCAACTTCTTAAGGGAACAGCAAAAACATTTTAAGAATTGTAACCATCAAGGGGGCTAGAACCAAAAAACTTATAAGATTAAAAATAAAGATATTAGTTATCACTTTAAAAGAGACAGTGACTTATGACTAAGCCCTATCTTATGTAGGCACTACTGAAGGAGCAGGAGCCTAAACGGTGCAGCAATACCAAGTGCCCCCAGAGAGTTTTAAGACCACAACAGCAACTCCAGGGAAAAAGGGCTACTGATGGTTAGTAGTTAGAGTTGAAGTTCAAGGAGGAGAGACACAGACAAGTGGTACTTGAGAGTAAGGGGTAGGAGGGGCAGGGAGGGGTGGGTGGGGGGGATAAGGAATAGGGGTTAGGTTGAGTGGCAGCAAGGGAGCCATCACTTGAACACTGCTGGAGGCAATGTTGGATCCAAGCTTGTTCTTAGCTGCTATGATGGCTGCTAGGAGAGAGCTGGGAGAGGTCAAATCGGGCTGAAGTCCAGGAGTAAAATTATGCAAATGTTCAAAGGAAAACATTTTAAAAGTGTAAATGGATAGGCAATGGTTTACAGAGCTAAGATGTGGGGATAAGGTAGGCCTAAGAAAGAAAAATAGAAGTAGCAGAAATATGACAAATTTAGAAGTAATTTGTATTTTTCCTAATAATACAAACCCGAGTAAAGTATGAGTGTAGAAACAAAATGATGTTGGGATGTTTGGAACAATTGGCAGAAAGAATAGGAAATGATTTTAAGGGCTAAAACAATAACAGCATAGGGTATTGAAGAAGGGCTGTGGTGGCCGATGTGGTAACATCCCTGACTGGTGAACGCCAGACTGGGGTTCGAGTCCCACTCAAACTGTTGGTATCTATCTAAGACAAGACCTGTGTCATTTGCTGTTTCTTACAATAATGAGAAAAAGAAGAACAAAATTGGAGGCTGCTGAAGATGCAAATTTAATATCTACGTTTCTACCTAAATGAATGACGATTGGTAAGTTGATGTTTGAGAGTGCATTTACAGAAAAAGTTAAGAAATTAGATCAGCAGGTGGAAACAGATATATAAAGAAGAGAGGTCATTAGGTACCTGATTTTAATGTGATGAGATTGATCAGTGCATGGATTGGGGAAAGACAAAAACTGAAATGGTTTTCAAGTGTAGTGGACTAAGCTATAAATGTGTGGAGGCAGATAGGAGAATCTTTTATTCTAAAATAATGGGCACTGGAGTCATTCTTCCAGGATATGATTAGTATGGAAATGTGGTCAGGTTTATACAGCTTCTTCCGGATGTACAAGCATGTGATACAGCAATGTGCGTAGATGATAAGGCTACAAAAGGGTTGACTAAGAAAAAAGTGTATTGTGCAGAGTAGAGTATGTGTGGTTCTTTGAAATTGTAGTTAGTGTTCCTCATTTTGCCATGGTTGATAAACCTGTATGTATAAGCAATGGCCAGATGAGAAAGAATGTCCCAGGAAATCTTAGATGTAGAGGAAATGGAGTAAGAAAATCTGAAAATCTTCAACTAAGTGAGCCCTAAAGTTTGAAAGATATGCATGGTTGAGTATATGGGGAGAGAATGATAAAGTCTGTAAAATGAGTGTTACAACAAATAAATCTTGCAGGATATTTTGAATTAATAGATAAAGATGCCATATATTTTTATCAATAGTGTAATTGGAGAGCCAAAATGTACATGATGGTCTTAGACATATGGGGAAATGAAAATTGTGGGAATGTATGAAAAAGGGGATGTTTGCCCCACTTTTAGGGATGAAATTTGTGTGGACATCACTACTGTACTATCTGAGAGGCTTGTTAGAATATAGGAGTATAAATAAACTACATGAAGTCTTAGTAATGGTTATATTATTAGCTGTGACTACCAGAGGGATACAAATGCATAGTGATATGTTAGATCATATGGGTAAGTTTGCATATTAACTACCATATGAGAAGCAAGAGTACAGCAGACTTTAGTGTGCATGTGTATAAGCATGTGTAAACGTTCAGTGACTGCAGTCAATAAAGTCGTTATATCTTTAGAAGAGAGGGAAAAAATACCTTGTATGTGCAGTGTTTGAGATGACAGGTAATAAGGTATAAGGCAAGTTATTAAGAATCAGTTTTACGAGTGAAGCCAGCAGCAGGTGTATCAGAACTTTGGGGAAAAAATGTCAAGTATTTATCATAGGTCATTTAATAACAATTTTCAATGTAATGGAAAAGTTTAAAGTAGAAGAGGGAAATGGATAGAGAGATGAATGCTGCTCATCATAAGAAACAAGAAGCTTATGATTACTGGAAAGGAAGCAAAGCAAAAAGTAGCATATAAAGAGGCTATATGGATGCATTGGATAAAATTCTAAGTGAACGTAGAACTCTGTATTATATTAGAGACAAGTAAATAGTGAAGATTATAAGAATGGACCCCAAAACAAATGAAGGCTGTTTTGAAAAATAAATGATGACGGAACTTTATTACAGATCAGTAAAGGAGACTGCAAAGGTTAACCAGCAACATTTAAAAGTATAAATGGCACACACACAGACATGATAAAGAAATAAATAGAAACAATATAAATAGAACCAGAAGAATAACAATAAGCATAAGTTAATGAGGAAATAATGAAAAAAAATGTTAGCCTACACCTAAGAATATGACGACTATCCGAGTTGAAAATACTGAAATGATGGATAAAGACTAGTTTAGTTACCACAAAAGATGCACTCTCTCTCTACTGTACTGAAGTGATTATAGAAAAAAGTTCTCATTCAGGGTGGAGAGAGACATGTTTAGTATATGAATTTGATCAGCTAGGGTTATCAGAATCACTGACAGAAGCATCACTGTTAGAAAGAATATTGATGAGAAGACGGATTTTGACATATGAAAGCACGATTAATTTGAAAAAAGAGACTGGATTAATAATTATGAGAAGTAAATAACAGCATAATGAAACTAATTGCACTGTTGTAAATGTTTCTAAAAGTTAATATCATAATGATGGACGGAAAGATTAATGTATTAGTCCTAACGTTTTTTCGTTATTGATTTTGTATAATCTAATGTTTTTATTTTTTCCCCTCAATTCTGTTTTCTTTAGCTGGAATGTTGAAAAGAGGGGAAAGGTATAATCTGTGGGGACCTGGTGGTTCGTGTATTGGCGTTTCAGAAGCTGATGGCAGCAAGATAGATAAGCTTTTGACAGAGAGTAAAATCAGCAATATGGAAAAAAGAAGGTATAATGACAGTGATAGCAAGGTTAACAAGTCATTGTCAATTAATAAAAACAAAGCTGCCAGTACGACCAGAAAAGTGAATTTTGATGAAGACAGTGAAATGGTAAAAGCTTTGTCAAAGATTAAGGGTAAAGAGGACTGTAAGAAATGAAAGAGATTCTGGTTACAGATGTATATTAAAAAAAATGGAATACACAGGTTACAGACTGAATAAAGTACTGTACCTGCAAAAAAAATTATTCACTCCCTGAAGATAGTGATATAATAAAACTTTCTAAAAGGAGAGAAAAAAAATATTGTGGTATTATGGTGAATCATATTTGTTGAAGTTTGTTTACAATTAGGTATAGCATTCAGTTTTTAGATAACTGGACTGAATATTGAGTATATTTACTAATCTAGTTGGTTTAGGTAAATAAGTTTTAAGTTTATTCTAATATTGAAACAAAATCAAACAGATTTTGTAGATATGAAAACAAAGACCTCAGAAGAATATTGGGAGTTAAATGCCAGGAAAGGATTAGAAATGAAAATATAGGAAAGATTACTCAAGTGCCATATGTGGATGAAATCATGGTGAGGGGTAGATGGAGATGGTTTGGGCATGCTTTAAATGGAGACGGGTTGGGAATGCTCTTTGCACTCCCCAAGAATGATTAGTTCACCAAACTTTCAACTGGGCTCCACAAGGCACTAGAAGAGTTGGAAGACCCAGTCCTACATGGCTGAGGACTATGTAGCATAAAGATGATGATGAATGGAGAAGCATTGATTTAAAAGCTCAAGATAGAGATGACTGGCAAAATCTAACCGAGGGCCTTTGCGTCAATAGGTGTAAGAGGAGATGATGATGATGATGAATATTTCATGGTGAAAAATATGCTGTCTTCATTCTGAGAAAAGGGAAACAGAGTTTAGTACAGTATCTGCCATATAAAAAATTAGTGATAGGACTAGAGAATAAAGTAATATTTAAGGTAATATATAGTGGCACTGACATAAGTGGAAGTAGTGCAATAATAGTTTTCCTTAGCAAGGAAATGAAGTAAAAATATTACAGATGGAAATAAAAATTATTGAATAGCAAAAAAAAAAAAAAAAAAAAAAAAAAAAAAAAAAAAAAAAAAAAAAAAAAAAAAAAAAAAAAAAAAAATTTGCTGTGATTTACTAATTTTGAATATGATATTTTTGAAGCACAAGTAGGATATGATAAAGTTATAATTCTGGAGAGAGATGGATGAAATGAGATGAAAAGAACTGGAAGAAAGACTAAGCATTAAAGGTGATATAAATGAACATATTGAATGCGATTATTAAACATTAGCAGGATTAATGGAGGGCAGAGTAGGGAAGAAGTGAAAGAAGAGGGAGAACAAAGGATAGTAGATTGCAGTTGGCATTGATACGGCAATTAACACAACTTCCTGTTGTGAAGGAAGACAGGTCAAAATATAATTTCCGACTTGTAAAAGGAGCAATGTACCAATAGGGAATATTTGTGAGACTAAAAGGACTAAAGTGTAAATATGTAGAGATGAGATGAAATGAAAATAGCACAGGAATAAAATATATGAGAAATACAGAAGGAACTGATGGTATATCAATTCAGGTAGGAAAATATATAAGTGAAGGGACATATATATACCGAAGCTCATACCAGGGAGGGATACATTGGATGTAACTTATGCAGAAGACCAAAAATGGAATTGTGGAGGATTAATTTTAATTTATTTTTTTGTTTGCCAAATCCCGCACGAGAGAAAGAGAGAGGGGGGGAGAGAGAGAGTGAGTGCGGGTATGTGTGTGTTTGTGTGTGTGTCCGCTGTGCGTGCCGCCGAACAAGTGGTAATTAGCGTAATGATTGTTTGTAGTTAGAAAGACTGTTGATATAATTGAGGTTGTTTGTTTGTTTGGGCGAAAGGATTTTCTATTTGACTGTAGCAGGAGTCAGTTGTTTTTTGTTTATCGAACAGCCGGCTATGAAGTGATTTTTTTTTTTGTATTAGCGTAAGTACTGTTTTCATTTATATTTGTTAGGCACGATCATGAATGATAGAAAGTTTATTATTTATCTTTGGTTATAGTGCAAGAGTTTAGTTAGTTAGGAATTTTCGTAAGCGTTTTTCTTTTTTATTGCAGGCCGTAATGACCCCTTTGGAGTTTTTCTTTGTCCGTGGCCTATTGGTTGCCTGCCGCACATTTAAAGATAGATTGATGACGACCCCGTATGTTTAATCATGTAAGGATTTGGATATAGACCGCTCGTGTAACTGTTGATGACCAAGCCTAATATAAGTCCCAGATGATGATGATGATGATGATGATGATGACGACAATGGTTTGGCCTGGACATGGAGATGATATTCTGAGAGTATAAAGTTAAGCGATTGCGCAGTGAAATTGGCCGTAGGCTAATACTCTTTGCCAAGAAATTGTGGCAGTAGGCTAGAAGTTACCCGTATGTGGACGACAGTGATTTTTCGTTACTGTGTGTGGAGTAAATGTTTTTCGGTGTAGTGTGTGGACTGTTGTTGGGTTAGTAAAGTTTTGTGATTGGTGAGTTCTGTGTACCCACATACACCATTATACTATAGATATATGAAATAGTCTGCTATTTTTTGTATGTTTCAGTATTAAGTCTGTTTAATGATGTGTGATTTTTTTTGGTTGCGGTTAATATAGTTTTAAGGTTATGTTTTGTTTTATTGTTCCCTTCGTGCAATAGTCCAGGTGACGTAAAGTAAGGGGAAAGTTTGTGTAGTGGGATAATTTGCAAGTCAGAGTGATCAAAGGTGGTGGGGATTTGTTTTGTTTACATCCCGCCACAGAATATAAAGAAACAAACCCAGAAAGGACTATGCCTACTAAAAAGTGTATGACTACAGAGGGGGAGTTTCTGAAAATTGTTAAAAACTGGTACAGGATATTTATACAGACGCAGCCACACAAATAAGCGGCTCTGGCAGAAATACAGTACAGAAAAATTTAAGGTGAAAGTTGATCTACACAAGGATTAGCTTTTAATCCCTAAATCTTTGATCTTGTGATTAACATCAATAAGCCAGATATAAAGGGAGGTGGTCTCCCTGAGTGTGCTGTTTTCTGATGACATTGCTTTGATAGAATTAGTATGCAAGTAGATGAGAATATGGTCAAAATACTGGAAGATCACAGGAATATACAGTATAAACAAAAATATATGATAATATTGTAAGACAAAAGCAAGGTACAAAAAAATGAGGGAAGAGATAATGTAAGAATGAATAAGATTTGATTATTGGTTTATACAAATATGAGAATGACAAAAATGGTAAAAACAAATAAAAACAATATTGAGGTATACTGTAGTAATACTGCATATACTGTAGTACAGTATTACAGAGAGGAAGTTAAGGAATGTAAAGAGAACATTATTAAAATGAGATAATGATAGTCTTGTAAGGAAATATCTTATGAAAATATGCTTCCCCTTTCATCTGTTCATGATATAGTGTTCTTAATGTTACGATTCTAAAGAATGCTTGATTGTATAGGATAAACCTTAAATACCTTCTAGGCTAATAATGGACTGACGCAGGGTGAATTTTAAAATAGACATTGGCATGAGATGATTTCAAATCTGAAGAAGCTATAGAGAAATGTGTATGGAAGATGGAAAATTATGAGATTCTGCATCTAGAAGAGGAAAACCCATATTATTGAGTATTTAAGAAATTAACATAGGTGAATTATTGTGAGTGACTGAGCGAGTAAGGTGCTAGGTACCACAAGAACGAGTGAATTTGATTAAGTAAGAAAACAGATATTACTTTAGGAACAAATCTGCAAGAAAATGTTAACTAAATAGGAAGTAGTTATATAATAAAGAGATAAATAAAACCTCCTTAAGAAGTTTCTAGCCAGTGTCCATGGATAATGAAATAAGAAAATAAATGTCTAAAAGAGGATGACGTGCCAGAGATTGTGTGGGATTATTAACTTCAGGTGGATGTGTATGCAAGGAATGAAGGGTGTAAGTAAGAAGAACAAGCTACCAAAATTCAAGGCCTATCAATATCTACTGATGACTATAACAGTACAGTATAGTCAATCACAAAAAACCATTGCTAAGTTTCTGGATGAATATCATGGGAGCTGACGTAGGAGAGAAAGGGTTGGCAGCGGACTGTGTACTAATTATGCTAGGGTGAATAAAGCAGAATTATAAATCAGAGAGGTGGGAGAACAGATGATATATAGAAATTTGAGATATTACAGGTTGATGGTCATTGGGTGCCTATTCGTTTACTTTAACGAGATTGGTCAGTGTAAGGATTGTAGACATACAAAGAAGATTAAAATGTTTTTAAGTGTGGTGAATTAAAGTATAAAATATGGAGTGCAAATAGAAGAAGGTATTATGTATGGAAAGCAGATAGGAGAACCATTATTTTGGAATAATGGTCACTGTGATCACGCTTTCAGAATAGGATGATTTGGAAATTGTGGTCATCTTTATACATCTCTTCCAGGATGTACAAAGGATGTGATACAACTGTGTGTTGTTAGTAAGGCTAAAAAGGATGGAATAGGAAAAAATAAAAGTGTGTAGTTCATAGTACAGTACATGAGGTTATGAGGAATTTTAATTAGTGGGGCCACTTTAACGGGAGAGATGCAGCGGTATGTATAGGTAATGGCCAGATAAAGAATATCTTAAGGAATTACTGGATGTGTGGTTTAAAGGAAAAGAGTCTGAATAAAGATTAAAGATGCGAGACCTATACATGGAAAGAAATACAAGGTTTGGATTTATGAAAAGAAGGGTAATATATGTTTTTAATGATCCCAAAAAAGTTTTTTAATAGGTATGGAGGCCTATGTCAAGGCTCTGTGGAAGTTACAACCAGCTGTTGAGGCATGTGAGAAGTTTCAAAGGTCTTGGCACCAGCAGTGATCAGTATAGTGTGGTATTAACTACAGCTATCCTGTCTTAGATTCTGCAAGACATGCTTTTGGAATGGTCCAGGGAAGGCAAAGGCCACTTTAGGATAATAAGGGAATGAATGATATTATGGAGTGAGTATGCAGGAGGGCCTTATGCACAGTTGGTGGTGGAAAATTGTGTTATTGACAGCCTACTAATGTGGATAAATGTAAAGGCAATGTATGGAGGGAGTAGATACGAAAAACAAGTTCCAAGGTTTAAGTCCAATAAGAATGTATTGATGAGTCTACCCTGTGAATTACATGGCTAAGTTTTTGTATGAACATCATGGAAGCTGAGGTAAGAGAGAAGGGGATGGCAGAGGAATGTACAGTATATTGGATATGCTGGGGTGAATAAAAACAGGTGTGTTAATCAGAAGTGGAAGGTCAGATGATATGCAGTAAACAGGTGTTACAGGTACATGGTCATTGGGTGTTTGTTTTATACTGTGAAGAGATTAGTCAATGTAAGGATTATGAAAGACAAAGCAAATTGAAATGGTTTTAAAGTGTGGTGGACTAAGGTATAAAGCGTGGAGTGCAGATAAAAGATATAAAGTATACAGAGGATATAGGAGAATCATTATTTTAGCATAATGGTCTTCTTCCAAGATGGAATTTTTTTGGAATAGCTTTACACATCTCTTCCACAACGTACAAAGCTTGTGATATAGCAATGCTAGTAGCAGGTAAGGCTACAAATGGACTAAGAAAAAAAAGTGTGTGGTGCAGAATACAGTGTATGAATAGACTTTACTCTAGAACAAATATGGGCTGTTTTGAAAACTATATGACAACAATAATGGTACTAGATTAAAACACTGGTAGAGAATACTACAGTATATCTGTATAAGGTTAAATAGATTCCCTAGTGTAAATGATAAAGAAATGTATAAAAGCAGATGAAGGATAAAAATAAGTATGACAGCAATAATAAACTGAGGAAAGGAATACATTAAATTTTACACAAGTAGTATAAGATTGCTTAATTTTGGTATTAACCCTTTTACCCCCAGGCTCTTTGGAAATTTCCAACCCTTAACCCCCAAGGGGTTATTTTTTCCCCAGCACATTTTGCAGTATATTTTTTTTTAATTGCTTTAACAGCCTTAATTTTTGTCATAGAGAGGTCAGGTTAGTCTCATTCTCTTGGAAAATGCCTATATTTTCTCAAAAAATTATAAAAAATATGAAAAAAAAAATTTATAGCATTTTTTTGCAAGGACGTACCGGTACGTCCATGGGGGTAAAAGGATGAGTTTTGTGAAACGTACCAGTACGTCCTTTGGGGGTAAAAGGGTTAACAAGCCTTTGGCAATGACTAAAAGTGAAGCCGACAGTAAGAAGAGAGAGTAAGATTCTGATAAAAGTGGCAGTGACAGAGAAAATGCTGTCAAAGATTAACGCTAAAGAAGGCTGTAAGAAATGAAGAAGTTGACAGCTTGAATAAATAATGTACTTGCAAAAACATTATTGGATCATAGAAAATTGTGATGTTTTTGTGAAAACTAATGTGATATTTTGTGTGCGATTTATGTTGTGTATTTTATTTACCCTTAGAAAAAAATCTTTTACATTGAGAAAAATATACTGGGGCATAATGACAAAAATATAGTCTCGTGTTATGATACAGAATTCATATTTGTTTGTAATTTAGTACAAAATTCAGTGTTAAGTTTATTGGATTGAAGATTGGTGATATTACTTAGTTTAGTTGGTTTAGGTAAATATGTTGTTGTGACAATTTTGGGCAAAGGGAAATAGAGGGCATAGTACTGTATTTCATGTATGAAAGTTAGTGATAGGGTTAGGAATTAAAGTAATATTCAAGATAAAACTTTGAATGTGTGTGTCTTTAATAAAGAAGAATAAAAGTAGAAGTGTGTTTTATTCTGGTTCATAATAACGCACAGTATCATTACAACGCAAGATAGCAAAAAAGCAGATATAGAGAGATTCAGATCAAAGTTATTGAATGAAGATAACCCTGAAATCATAACAGACTATGGCCACCAAAGAGTAATATTAATATAGGTAGAAATAAAGTGAAAAGACCATTTGATGAAATGAAAATGGGAAAGGCAGCAAGACCTGATGGTATACCAGTCAATGAGTGAAAATGTTTGTAAAGTGAAGGGATAAATATACTGTGAATCTGGACATTTAAAATCTATCACCAAGAATGATTACCAGGAAGGTGGATGAACAGCCTCATGGTCCCAAGTATTAATGAAAAGGGGATTTCCCAAATTGCTCTAATTATGTGGGATAAAACTGATATCACACACTGTAGATTTATGAGAAAATTATACAAGAAAGAATAAAAAGGGAAACTGCAATAAATGAGGATTGATTTGGAAAATAAAAACACATGATAAGGTACAAAGGCAGGAAGTATAGACATGTATAGTACGAGAGGGAAGGGTTTCTCCAAAGCTATGTTACATTGATACAGGATACGTATCGAGACGTAACCACACACATAAGAAACTGTTGGTATTAGAGAAATGTGTAAGGTGAGAATTGGTTAGCACCAAGGATCAGCTATCTTTCCATAAATGTTTGACCTTACGATAGACCTTATAACATCAGATGTAGAGGAGGTGTTTGCTGCTGATATGATTTTGGTTGGATTGACTGGAGAAAGAATAGAGGTGGAAGTAGATAAAAGAAATAAATAGATAATTGAAGATAATCAGGAATAAAGTTGAATATCTATGGACGGGAGGGGAAGGAAGACCAGGTACAGTGGATTTGGGCTCGGATAACATCAAAAGGAGTGAAATAGGGACTTGAAATTCAACTACAGAATACAGAATGTTTGTATCAATTGTATGTAGTCAAAGGAATCTTGAGACAAGACAATCAGTGTAAATATTCAAAGGAAATCTTTATAAAAGTGTAATCAAATTGGCAATGGTTTACTGAGTCAAGGTGTAGGGGATAAGGTAAACCTAAAAAACACAAATGGAAGTAGCAGAAATAATTATGTTGAGATAAATGTGCATAACCATGAGGTGATAGAATCAGAAATGATTTTAATCATAGTAGTAGGGTATTGGAGAAGGCTCAACAAAGGAGACTGGTCTGTAAAAGGATCATGACAGAGGTGGAATGGACGAGGAGAATTAAAAAGCCACGGTTCAGATGGTAAAATAACATGATAAACGATATGCACAGAAAGGACTAGGAGAGCATACACAGTATACAAGGAGTATAGGGCAGTTAGGAAGCAACGACTGAACGCAAAGAAGGATTTAATCTGACTATACCCTATCTTAAAGGATATTCCGAAGCTCTACATTTTCCAGGGACTTTTAACTTTAAGAATGTTTATAACTATTTCTTTTCATGGAAAAGTTTAAATGCAATCCCTTTTCAAAGGGAATTTGCAAGAGACACTTTTTCTAGAATAGGTTTCAACCAAAACCATTTTATAAGAATGATTTAAAATATGAGGTCATATGTATAAAAGGCCTATAGGAAACAGTAACCCTTTATAGAAAATGGTAAAAGCTCCAGATAAAAAAAGAAACAATTTGTAGGTCCTGTGAAGACATCTTTGAGCTAATGCAGGCAGAATGATCACTGAGCTGTCATGGCAAGGAGCAAAACCATTAGCTAAGTATTGTTTAGTTGGTGAAGTGCGAGATGTAGAAGATAGAAGGGATTGGAAAGTGGAACTGTACAGGGAGGGACTGAAAGAACTTGAACATTGAAGGTAGGTACGAAGTTACATGTTGTAATTGACTATTCATCACTTTCTTATGATGAGTTTAAACTAAATTAGGAGTCAAGGAAGCATAGTAAAGGTGGTGGCCAACAAATGAAAGACAGAAGTGCAGTAGAAAGAAATCCATAAGAATGAAAGCTGGAGAAAGAACAATAAAAAGGACAGAGAATCAAAGAGAGAATAGAAAGAGAAGAGCGTGATACAAAACATACTTACACCAGTAACAGAGAGAGGATGAATAGCAAAGAGCAACAGGGGGATATAGAAGAACGCAGTAGGCTGTACCAGAGTGAATCCTCACAATCAGTTCAGTTATACGTTAAGTAAACTGATTGATATGGGGACACGAGGTACGCCTATACAGAAGAACGAACGGTACACTAATATATCAACTCAGGACACCAAATATATTTGTAATGGAAAAAAATAGATGAGCTATGTGTAGTGTAAAAATTAGTAAATTGGTGTGGTCATTGTATGCACTGTGACAAAGGCAATCAGTGGAAAATATGTGACAGGGATTCAGAAAATAGAAATAGAAGGCCTGTTTTTATTTTGTTTGGTCTGCCTCAAATCAATAAAAGGATGTGCACGAAGTACCAGAAGGTGTGAACAAGTAATTAATGGGGGAGTTAAGGGAGTATGAAGAACTAAATAAGAATATGTTACAGAAAATAAAAGAGTTGAAAGAGAGATGCCAGAGTTGGAAGGAAATTCTGTAATTACTACAAGTGTGGCAGCAGACTAAGAAACTAAAGTAGATACGCAAGTGACCATCATAAAATTGTGAAGATATGGGTAAAATAAGAGAGGATTCTACTGTGGAACCTATATAGGGCACGGGCTAGGAGGGTTCCAAGTACACCCACTTCCCCACATCTTAAATAAACCAATATAGAAGACCTAATATGTCTAGAACATGAAAATCAATTTTAACATGAAAAATACTAAAGTGCAATGTGAGTATAGGGGATTACGAAAGAAAAGGAGTATTTCGAGCAGCTTTTTGGGACGAAGTGAAATATGGATGTCCATAATGAAGCCATAATGTATGGAGTAAAGAATGAAGGGTGCTATTATAGTATGCTATCTACCGTCGAATTTCTACTATAGTAGGGTATCTACCACAAAGTATGTTATCTACCGTCAATGTTAATCCTCCTGTTTGATGAGGATTATCAAACAGATTACTTACCACTAGTATGTTATCCTCATTGGACTTTAATGATACTTTAATAATATTTATTGGCAGGACAACATGGATGCACAATTATAAACAGTTTGTAGGTTGGGTTAGGTTGGGTTAGGTTAAGTTAGATTAGGACATGGGTGCATAATTATAAGCAGTTTGTAAGTTAGGTTAGGTTGGGTTAGGTAAGTTGGGTTGAGTTAGGTAAGGTAAGGTTAGGTTAGGTTATCAAGTCGGTATTGATCCTCCTTATTAGAGGCGGATTAGCAAGTAGACCGTATCCTTAGGGACTGATGGTGGGTATCATACTATAGTCAGAGAGGGGTGGTAGATAGCAAAATCGGCGGTAGATAGCATACTATAATAGCACCGAATGAAGAGGAGGAATTAAATAAAAATGTAAAAAGAATAAAGGAATGAGAAACTTTATATGGACCTATTTCTGAAAGAGACACATGTACTGCTGTAGGAAAAACTACTGAAGAAAGCAATTAGTGATGCATTGGACAACATCCACAGCAGTCAAAATGGAGGGAAGTAGAAGACCAAAACGGAGGAACTGGGGCATATTTTGAAAAGCTTAAAAGACAAGAATAGATATAGAGATAGAAATAGAATGATCAAGAATAGTGTATTGGAAAAAACATGAAGGAAAGCCTGGAGATATTAATAAATGAAATAGAGGACATAATAGTTACATAAGCCTTAGGATTGGAACAGAAAGGAGATACTGTCAGTAAAGAAAGGAAAAAAAAGTAACAGATACAATGATTAAACTCTTTGAAAAACTGATACTGAATAAAATCAAATGAGTAATTGAAGAAAAGACAAGTAAATACCAGTGCAGTGGAATAAATGGAAAATCAAAAGCAGAGCATCGGATTACACTCAACGCAATTGTAGATTATGATAAGTACTCGAGGGCCCCAATATATGTCCAGTTTGGAGATACGTACAAGTGCTTTGATAAACTTTACCCTGTTGATTGCACAGTACTAAAGAGCTAGGGAATAGGAAATATGGTAGGGTGGAAAGGGGCCTCAATAGTATGTGAAATAAACATGATAGGAAGAACACTGATGGACACAAGACGACAAAACAGCGGAAATAGATTTAGGGGTGAACGTAGTTTTTAGGGACGGGGGATATCTTTCTTAATACTCGCCAAATTGTTTTTCATTATGGGGAAGATGTTCTTTACTATGATCCAATATACCATAATATGATGTTATTTTATCATTTTGAATAATATCATAATTTACCTTTACCAAGGCAATATTTTCCAAGTTCAGCACCGTCCCAACGCAAGTCACGGGTAGCTCCTGCTTAGTTTCCAACTTCCCCGATAGATAGAGCCCGTGCCATCCCAGTCTAAGAATCGTTCGTTTTTACAATTTAATACTGTCCCATCAATCTACATTTTTACTTACTGTTAAGTTTGTTGTTTTTAGGGACATGTTATTTATAGTGACATTTGATACTGCTTTGGTGATTATCATGAATTGTTAGGTTAGGGAATGTTCGTTACAATGCGTCATCCCCTGAAGCCACGGCCAAGTTACTCGATCGTAAAATTTCCCCCAAGCATTGTTTCCTGCCTGACTATAATAACACCCGTTTCGCGGCGCTCTGTTCACCTATCAGCTGGTGGCGCAAGATGGAACAGTTATCGATGTTCGGACTTATGTTTTCGCTAATCCCAACAATCTTTATTTTTAACCTCTTGTTAAGATGTTAGTTTGTTGGGACACGTCCTGATATGTCGAATACCAATTTGTTATATATACAACCAAAGGTTAGGTTAGCCAACATCTAGTTAAGATGCTTTGGTAGATAAAGCCAGTGTCAAACAAACCACCCGAACTAACCCTTCGTTTCTGTGCGCTTGTAGGCCTACTTTTGCTGGCCGCGTGATTTCAAAATTTTAAATCTCCCCCCTCGACCCGAGACTGACCTACACACGAGGTCGACCCTTTCCAACGCTAAACACTGTAATGGCCAGACGTGTTCCATATAATTTCCCTTTGAGCGATGGTGTTGAGTTTATTACTCATATAGATCAGCTTGATACTTTGAAGACAATAAGGTTTTTAGACCTACGGGACTTTACTCGAGTTACCCTGTAATTTTTTCATTTTTTATTTCGAAAAGGGCTCTTAAGTGACTTTAGGGGTCCCTGTGAAGACGCAAGAACCCGAGGATTATGACTTCACCAACTACAAATATTAAGGTAATCCTGAGTAACTTTTTTTATTATCACAATGTGGTTAAGATATAATTTAGAGTGCTGCCCATAGCGTTTTTTGTGTAGGAGAGAGACTTACGAAGGGGGTCCGGGGGCAAGCCCCCCGCCTAGGGATTGTGACCTGGGAACTACTTGGTTCGGTTAGGTTGGGTTTGAGGGGTTTGTATGTTAGCGACAGTGGTTGGGGGGTTGCAGGGGGGCTAACCGGTTAGGTCACGAGGAAGGTAAGGACACGGCTTGTAGGTTAGGTTAGGAAGGGAATTTTGGGTTAGTTGTCCATTTTTCTCGCACGTTTCCAACTTTCATTCGCAGAGTGGTCCTAGTATTGGATTGTTGGGACAAGCATTTACAAATTCAGTGAATATATTATTTCATTCTGTGATCATTCCCTTGAAAAAAGAGAGCAGATTTTGGACATTTTTTACTAGATGTTCGGCCGGTCCAAGACCTGTCCTCATAAACTACAGAGGCTCCGAAGGGAAAGATAAAAACAAGTAGAGTAGAATCTCGGCTTACTAGTAACTCAGTACAGTATACTGTACAAGCATCTCAGTATTCAAGCAGGAAAATTCAAATTGGTTTACAAGCACTGTACATTTGTGGGCTAAGATTTCCTTCCATATTCACCTTTTTCATGTTAGGGGTTATAACTTGTTCACTACATACCATGACAAACCTTTAAAAATGAGTGTATATATGTATTTATGGACTTGTGGAATGGATCGAGTGTATTTCCTTTATTTCTAATGGGGAAAATTGATTTAGAATACGATCACTTTAGTCTATGAGCTTTATCCTGGAACAAACTAAGCTTGTAAACTGAAAAACATAAGTTAGCAAAGGCTAACACTTATAAAGGGGTTGAAATTGAAGCCCTTGTATACACACAGTGTTCCTCAGCAGCAGAAAGGAAGACAGAGTAGCAATAGACAACTGCCATAGCATGGAAATCTTGGAAAAGTTTACATTTAACACCAAACCAGAAATACTGGAATGTTAACATTTAGAAGTAAGGAGGAGGATAAGCAAGTAAATGAAGAAAAGTTAAAAAAGGGGGACATCAGAGAATAGAATATGAATATTTGTGTGCATTTAATGAAGAGGATCATGACTGAAAATTCAAAAAAGGAAATAATAAGTGGAATACTTGGAGGCATGAAATAATGAAGTATGGTAACATAGCAAACATATGGGATATGGCCCTGGAAATACTGTACAAACCAAAATGTATGAAACAGTATTAATCCCAACCATATTATCCAATGTAGAAATGTAGCAAAGAATAAGAGTGAGAAAAAAAAAGAAGTAGGTATATAGAGAGACTAAAACAGGATTAAATATAAGTAGATTATTCTATCACAACACTGCAATAACATAAGAGATTGTAGCATATCAAATAGAAAAACCTTTAAAGAATGTTGGGGTGAAAATGTGATAAAAATGCAGACCACGTCAAAAGTATGAAATAAAGGTGCAAGAAGTGAAATGGTAACAGAAACTTAACCCTTTTAACCCCAAAAAGGACGTACTGTATTGGTACGTTTCACAAAACTCATCCCTTTACCCCCATGGACGTACCGGTACGTCCTTGCAAAAAACTGATATTTACATTTTTTTTTTATAATTTTTGATAATTTTTGGAGAAAGTTCAGGCATTTTCCAAGAGAATGAGACCAATCTGACCTTTCTATGACAAAAATTAGGGCTGTTAGAGCAATTTAAATAAAAACATACTGCAAAGTGTGCTTGAAAAAAAATAACCCCTGGGGGTTAAGGGTTGAAAGTTCCAAATAGCCTGGGGGATAAGGGTTGGAAAGTTCCAAATAGCCTGGGGGTTAAGGGTTGGAAAGTTACAAATAGCCTGGGAGTAAAAGGGTTAAATAGGACATAGAGGATAAAATAGGAATGGAAATAGAAAAGATGATTACTATAAAATGGAATATGACAAAGTTAAGATTCAATTGAAGTTAAGGGCAGAATGGGATACATAAAGAGGGATTTAGAACATGGGAGGTTATCATAACCATGAAGACTGGGTTTAGCATACGAATCTAAGAGTTATTCTGCATGAACAAGCTGCAAGTTATATGGGATGGAGATGGAAAAACAGAGCACACACATTCTTGTATAAGGTAACAGGAGGCTAACTGAAAAAAAATTCAGTACCAAGAACTTAGAATAATCAATTCAGTATCAGGAACTTAGGATAATCCAATAAACGAAGGGGCTTGGTATTATAATAAGTGTAATTGAGTTAAGGGAAGTAATTAGGAGGAAAGAAATGCCATCAAGTTAGGCTGCAGCTGGGAATGATGTTCTGTCCGTAGACATCAATATTTCACACTTGCTCAAGCAGTATGTCCACCAGGGAACAGTGAGAGTACCAATACACTATTAAAAGGGTTGGGTTATGAAAAAGACAAGAAGTTACTGGGATGACCAAATGAGGTATTATAATACCATAAAATAAAACACAATCTAGAGTGAAAACAGTGGCAGGGTTATCAGAGATATTCTGAGGCAAACGTTACATTCTATCAAAGATCAGCACCGAGTCTTTCGCTGTTCATTATGATATAAAATGACGAAATCTATTTAAGAATGCAAATATACCACCTGTCAATTAATACATGCAGGTAACCTTGAGTTAACTACAGAATGAGATGTAAAACTTTTGCTAACATTTAAAAAATACTGTAAGAGAAGAATGAAGGGAGACGATTGGAAATAGTGATAAGAAAAACAAAATTCGTGGTGACTGGGAAGGAAGCAAAGGAATGTTTAGCCCCCAATTTGGCAATATGAGAGCAAAATACAAGATGTAGGGCGAATTAAGTACTTGGTGATATATGTAATAGCTGATGTTGCTAGTTTTTATATGTCACCAAAATGTATAAACAGAGAAAATTGGGGGGCATCTTGTTGTAGTATTGGAGACAATGAATAGAAGAGTAGCAACATTATGACCAAAACAATCTCAGTCAAAAGGCTGATGTATTTATCCTCAGTACACTCGCCAAATTCAAGTGGACCAGATGAAGAAAAGTAATATAAAGACATACTGTAGGCTGAAATTAAGAGGAGCCAATAGGCTGGGGGGGGGGGTGTACCACTAGGAGATCTCAAAAGGCAGCAAAAGGAATTAAGAATACGTATATAAAAACATGAATATCAGTGATATTATACAGATGACATTACATAGCTTTGTTATTTTTAACTTTGCCACCCATTTACGTTTCCGATATTTTGTCTTTTTTTCCAGGAATGTTGAGGTGATTTGATAATAAGGGTAGCTTGTGTAGTACTTCCAGAATTAAGACCCCAATGTTCATTGGTGTAGGTCAAGTGGTGTGTGCCCTGGTATTTGGGATGTTTTGGAAATTTTACAGGGAGGACTACAGTATATATCCTATTTCTTAGACACGTTGCCTATTGACCTTATGTGGATGGGACTGTGACTGACGATGCTAAAGTACACGATTCAACTTCATAATCCTCCACTGACAGAAACTAATGTGATTATAATTGATATAGGGATATATATTTGTATTTTAAGTGGTTTTCAAAAGTGAAAAATGTATCTACAGAGAAAACGAGGCCGATTGGTTGGATCATCAAGTACACAACAGAAGAAATTACTCGTAAAATGTAAAATAGGATAAAAAATCTGAGTGAAGTTAAAAGTAGAAATAAAATGAAGGATGTACAGACCTTCATTTATGTTTTGATGCGAGTGAAGTGAATAGTTTATGTTTGGGGTAATATCTATCTGTAAATAAAGATTCTCACACTGAGTGAAAAACAATATTGTGGTATATGATTAATGTGCTTTGGTTTATTTTGGTTGTGTTTGTTTACATATAATTGTGTATTAGATTTAGGAAAAATCTTGAGACACTATTTCAAATATTGAATTTGGTTGGTTTATGTTGTTTTTCCTTTTTATAGAAGGGAAACTTTGATGGTACAGACCACAATGTTCAAGATTAGTGATAATGTTAGGGGTTAGATAAACATTACAAAGTATAATGGAGTTATTATAAGCAAATGTACGTGAGTATGTATGTTTTTAGGTTACGTATAAAGTACTGTAGAAGTGAGTATCATTCTGGTGCATATTGCCCCAAATCTCATGACATAATTGGCACCCAACACGGGGCATTACTCATTAAGGGATTATTCTTTGGGCCACTACTGCCAGGGACTATCAAGTCATTTGGACCAGAAAGGATAGTGAGTGAAGTAAGATTTGCTGAGGACAAAGTGTAAAGGAAATAGAACAGTATGGAAGAATAATTGAAGACTTGGAGAGAACTGTAGAGGAAATAATGTGAGAATGAATGGTTGAGGAAAGATAATGAAGAACTTAGGAAGCTGATGAAAGGGGGATAGACGTTATAGTGAAAGGTCATCTAAAAATAGCAGACACAATGGAAGAATGTCAGGAAGGATGAAAAGATGGGGAGTAGAAGGAGCAGGACAGGAGAAAATGAGAGTACAAAAAAGAAAAGTACTAAGAAAAGAAAAGTACTAAGAAAAGCAAGGAGATACTGAAGTACTAAGTAAAATGAAAAAGTCTATATACAACCATGAGTGATAGTGAATGCGTCTTGATTAGGGAAGTGCCAGAGAGCAAAACATAAGTTGAATGGAGTGACAGATACTGTTGAGATTTTCTAAGTAGGAAAATTTTTGTAGAGAGAAGAGGGAGAAAATACAGTTTTGAACACATGAAATTAGCATTTTTTTTTTTTTGTTTAAAGGAAATTTGAATATTCTTCATGGGACAATCATGATTGTGAGTAATCAGAGACGTACATGTAATTGATCGTGCGAGAAGAATAAAAGCTTGAAGAAGCGAAGATGGGTAAAACATGACGGTGGAGACGTATGACCATAGGCTGGAGATTTAAACAAGAAAGAAGTTTGGGGATCAGAATATAAATTAATACAAGGCATTGGTGAGGTTCTGTGCCACTGTACTTGAGTGTGTGCGAGCTCTTAAAAAAAACAAAGGGGAAAATAAGACATACAAATGGAAGATTGAAATGGGATGAGGTGTTTGAAATACTGTTGAGAGCATGACTTTGAAAATAGGGTAAATATAATGAATGGAAGTAGTGTGCAAGTTGGAAAGGAAGCAGGAGAGGAGTGTCTCCAGGTAGGAGGGGTTTTAGACGTTATAGAATGGGTCACAGGAAAAATGAATATATGAGGTCATTAAGTGCCTATTATGGTTGTGGAGAGAAAGGGCATCATATTAACAAGTGGGGGTGTCTGTAGTTTTTGGGGAAAGGGCAATCTCTTTCTTATTACTAGCCAAATCATTTTTCATTATGGGGAAGATGTTCTTTACAATGATCCAACATACCATAATATGATGTTATTTTATCATATTTTATCATTTTGAATAATATCATAATTTACCTTTACCACGGCAATATTTTCTAGGTTCAGCACGGTCCGAACGCAAGTCACGGGTAGCTCTTGCTTAGTTTCCAACTTTCCCGATAGATAGAGCCCGTGTCATCCCAGTCTAAGAAACGTTCGTTTTTACAATTTAATACTGTCCCGTCAATCTCCATATTTACTGCCTCGTTAAGTTTGTAGTTTTTAGGGACACGTCATTTATAGTGATATTTGATACTGCTATGATAATTATCATGAATTGCTAGGTTAGGAAAAGGTCGTTACAATGCATCGTCCGCTGAAGCCACGGCCAACACTCGATCGTAAAATTTCCCTCAAGCATTGTTTCCTTCCTGACTCTAATAACACCCGCTTGGCGGCGCTCGGTTCGTCTATCAGCTGGTGGCGCAAGCTTGAACAGTTATCGATGTTCAGACTTATGTTTTCGCTAATTCCAACAATCTTCATTTTTAACCTCTTGTTAAGATTTTTAATTCGTTGGGACACGTCCTAAAATTAGGCAGAATACTATTTTGTTTTATATACAACCAAAGGTTAGGCTAGCCAACATCAGGTTAAGATATTTCGGTAGATAAAGCCAGTGTCAAACATAGCAACCGAACTAAACCTTTCGTTGGCCGCATGATTTAAAATTTTTAATCCCCCCCCCCACATGACCCGAGATTGACCTGGAGTCGACCCTTTCCAACTCTAACCGCCGTAATGGGTAGACGTGTTTCGTACAGTTACTTTTTGAGCGATATTGTTGAGTTTATCACTCATATTAATCAAATTGATTCGATTAAGACTCTAAGGTATATACACCTACGTGATTTTACTTGAGTTACCCCGAATTCTTTCATTATTTATTTCGAGAAGGCCTCTTAGGGGATTTTAGGGGTCCATGTGAGAAGTGTACAATTGATGTTGCGACATCGAATGTTAAGGTAAGCCTGAGTACTTTTTTATTATGACAATGTGGTTAAGATATAATTTTCAGTGCTGCCCATAACTTTTTTGTGTAGGAGAGAGACTTACGAATGGGGTCCGGGGGCTTGCCCCCGGGTAGGGATAGTGACCTGGAAGCTACTAGGTTCGGTTAGGTTGGGTTTGTGGGGTTTATGTTAGCGACAGTGTTTGGGGGGGTCGCAGGGGGGGGGGGGTTAGCCCCCCCGGTTAGTTCACGAGGAAGGTAAGGACATGGCTTGTAGGTCAGGTTAGGATGGGAATTTTGGGTTAGTTGTCCAATTTTTCTCACACGTTTCTGACATCCATGGCCATAGTCGTCGTAGTATGTAGATTGTTGGGACAAGCATTTACAAAACTAGTGAATTTAATATTTCATTCCGTGATCATTCCCGCGAAAAAGAGCAGATTTTGAACTTTTTTTTTCGCACGTTTCCGACATCCATGACCAGAGTGGTCCTAGTATGTAGATTGTTAGGACAAGCAATTACAAAACTAGTGAAATTAATATTATTTCATTCCGTGATCATTCCCGTAAAAAAAGAGCCGATTTCTGACTTTTTTTACTCGATTTTCGGCCGGTCCAAGGCCTGTCCCCATAAACTACATTAAATAAATGTGAAACGTGTAATAGTCTAGGCTGCACAGTAAGATAATATGAGTTTCAGTGTGAATGGGATGTGTGGAAATTGTGTTAGAGAACAAATTAGAATGAACGAGTGATGTACAGCAAGAGTGTTAGACTTACAGCATTTGTATGTTTCCTGCGAGATAGCAAGACTTCTGATGAGGTGTTGACTGACATCATGAAAGAAAGCAAGTATACAAAGGGTAAGTGAAGTGTCTGAATAGAGAAAAATTTAGTGATTTGATACAGATAACAAGTGATTTGAGTGGATTTGGAATACATGATGAAGGTGGAGAGACGGATGAATTTCAAGTTGAGCTTAGGATGGAGGATCAGAGGGAACTGAATGAAAGACCAGGTTGTGACAAAGACGAAGATGACAGTATAAGAGTGTATAAAAGACTGTCAATTAAAAGTGCATGTACTGTGCCACAGCATGAATGGGTGTTATGTAAAGCTATATGAGTGATGAGTGTGAATATCAAGACAGAATTATGGGATGACAATGTGAGGCAAATCTAGCAAGGATTGTATCAGTCGTAGTTTTTAATGTTTTGCAAGGTTTAAATTTTACGTATCTGACTCCCTTTGGCCTGTTATTATCATCATCATTACTACTTGCTAAGCTACAACCCTAAATGGAAAAGCGGGATGCTAAAAGCCCAGGGGCCCCAACAGGGAAACTAGCCCAGTGAGGAAAGGATACAAGAAAAAATAAAATATTTTAAGAACAGTAACATGAAAATATTTCCTATATAATGTGAACTATAAAAACTTCAACAAAACAAGAGGAAGAAAAAGTAAATGGAATAGTGTGCCCGAGTATACTCTCAAGCAAGAGAACTCTAAACCCAGACAGTGGAAGAGTATGGTACAGAGACTATGGCACTGCTCAAGATTAAAGAACAATGGTTTGATTTTGGAGTGCCCATCTCCTTGAAGAGCTGCTTAACATAGCTAAAAGTCACTTCTACCCTTACCAAGAGGAATGTAACCACTGAAATATTACAGTACAATAGTTAACCCCTTGGGGGAAGAAGAATTGTTTGGTAATCTCAAGTGTTGTCAGGTGTATGAGGACAGAGGAGAATCTGTAACGAATAGGACAATTATTCCATGTATGTGTAGGTAAAGGGAAAGTCAATTGTAACCAGAAGGATCCAGTGTAGTACTGTCTGACCAGTCATAGGACCCCATTACACTCTAGCGGTAGTATCTTAACTTGTTGGCTGGTGCCCTGGCCAACCTAATACCTCTCACAATTCTGTCTTCTTTAGCAGGTACTGTGAATGAAAAGGATGGTGGCCATTATGACTTCCCTTCCACAACCCAATTGTTTTTAAACACCAGACCTGGTGGTGTCCTAGTAATTGAAAAGCTGTAGACTGTAAGATAGAAAGACTGTCAAAGTGTTTAACAGTTAGGATGAAAGAAGTCTAATTATAGTAATAGTGAGGATGATAAGCATTTATCAACGATTATAAGTAAACCGAAGGTATGAATAGGAAGGCGAGTTGAAATGAAAATGAGTTTTTTTTTTTTCAGCAAAGAAAATATTACGATTAGTTTGGGTGACTGTTGTGTATTGTATTGGCCAGTCGAATAAAACTATCAGGAGGGAAACAATATTGTGAAATATCCTCATTCACCAATGGAATGAGACTTTCTATAAGGGAAGTAAACAATCCTACGATATTACTGTAAGATGAAAATATAGTATCGTGTTATGATATGTTATCATTGTTTCAGTCCAAAGTGTTAGTGTCTTCCCATGGTATATTTATACTCAAATGTGAGGTATTTTTGTTTGTGGATAAGCAAGACATTTAGTGGTATGTTTACGGAAAAGAGGATTGGTGAAATTAATAGAGAGGTTAGGTATGGTAAATATCAGGGCTTTTTCTAGTTTTGACCAAGTAAAAAACGCAGTTTTCAATGGAACATATGTTAGGTTAGGTTAGGTTAGTATTTACCGGCATAGAATTATTGTAAAAATAGAGGGAAAGTTCCACCCTTAGGTTAATATTCTAGGTAAAACTGTGAATAAAGTATAAGTAGAAGTGTGTCAGATATTGTAAAACTGTGAATAAAGTATAAGTAGAAGTGTGTTAGATTTTGGTACATAGTAACCAAGAAGTCTCCTAAAGAATGTGACTAATGCTTTCGATAAATTAGTATTGGCTGACATTAGAGAGAAGAAATCCAGATTGCTGGACAAAAATGAAAAATTATTAATTAAAAAGTAGAGACAAGTGTTTTTCCGGTCAAGAAAAATTTAGGTTCTTTAAGAGGAGAGAATGGTTAGGAGAGAGACTCAAAGAATGGTGTCAACACCCGTCTCCTAGAAAAAATTTAAATGGGAATATAGGTATACAAAAATATGAAAAATAAAGAAAATCAATTGCAATACAATACATAAAGAAAAAACTACTCAAAATTAACCAGTAAGCAGGCGACATTAGCAACCGACAGTATATTAATTATGTACCAGGTGTTTATGAAAACTATTTAAGCTTAAAGGTAGGAACTGGAATTGCAAGTGAGACCAGAGTTACAATTCAAATAGAGTATTATGAATGAGTGATTGTAAGCTACAAAAAAAAAAAAAAGACCCAAGAACTGAAAGATGAATGTGAAAAAGAAAGGACAAAATTATAATACAAGGAGTTGATGTTACAGCAAAACAGGATATGGAGCCCAAAGTAAATGGGATTTCCTCTTGGGAATTGAAATAAAGGAGTCAAAAGGGCTTATAAGACTACAGTATAAAAGATATAGATAAAGGCTGGAATAAATCAATGAAAAGGGTAGAAAATGATGAAAGAACAACAGAACATTTAAAGAGACAAGTGGAGGATGTAAATACTGTACATTGAACATGTCCATGCTGGGCCAACAGGCAAACATAAGGCTAGAAAGACAAAGACATTAAGACACAAGAGATTAGAGAGCTTGCAGGCATTGAAAGAGAAACATAAAAGCAGATGAGAAAGAAGGGAAACAATAGTGAAAGATTCAATGCATGGCAAAGGTAGGTACAAGTAAGTTTGTAAAACTAGACGAAGACAAGCAAAGACTATCACAAATGAGACTGGAAACAGTACGAATTTTTTTACAGGAAACAAAGAAGTCACAGTAATTTATAAGGACAATTATCTAGGTCTAAGAGATATGAATCGGAACACTGAAGCATATCTAAAAGAGGAGAAGGATAATATAAGATGGCATGAGACTACAGGTATCATTAGGAAATAAAATGATGGCTTTTTTGGAAGAAAGGTAGAGGGGTGTAAGTACAAGTGTTAGAGAGAAGCCACACAATCAATATAGCTGAAGAGGAAACAAACAGCAAAAGAATATAAAGTCACTTGAGAGAATGAAATCAGAGAGATATAAAATCAGGCATTGAACATGAAACACAGCAGACATATTTCCCCATAACTCACCACCAATTGCAACAGAAACCAAAATTTTTGCAGTTTGTTCAGTAGGGTACCCTCCACAGTATACAAAAAGTTCAACAAAATCTTTTCAGTGGAATTATGTCTTTTTTTAAGGGTTGAACTTTTAGGATTTCATGACCATACGAACAACATACAGCAACACTTCACATGAAGTTCTCAAGACATATTTGGTGTTCTAAGCTACGTTTTCCAGGCAACCCTTAACTGGCATTATATGTGCTATGCAACTGGTATAAGAAGTGTGTATGATATGGCATGTCCAGGTATTGGATTCTAAGGCTAGGATGTCTGTGCAGTATGTATGACATTTGTTACTAGGTGAATATTTCCCAATAAAGACTTTCTTTAGGCCTATACTAATATTCAACCATTTCTTGTCAGGGTCATCATGGTAGATAACAAATTTTGTAATACGAACCTGACAGAGGAAGCACTAACCACACTGGGTGATAAAGGTTGTGAGGGCATAGCAAAAGTAATTCTTTAATGTGAATTCAGTATTGTCGTGAAACAGAGTGATTTTCACAGAGAATGGGAGAATATTTTTTTTTTCATGAGTAAAACTAAACAGCTCAAACGATGTTGTTCTTCAAGCAGTGATAGTTCTTACTCTTTGCTACAGAATATCATTCTCATATAAGGACTACCGTTTGTTCTGTGGAGCAAGTAAAAAATATGGCATGAAGAAAAAACTATTTGACTTAACTCCTGTATTGACAGTACTATTATTTAGGTTTGTGATGACATTAAGGATGACTGAGCAGACATGGTGAAAGAAAGCACTTGGGATTACGAGTTTTATTTTACTCTGTAATAAACAACTTTATTGTGGAAGTATGTATATGCAGAAAGTGTGGGGGGGGTGTGTAAGAGTTAACTCATTTTAAACACTTTTACTTGAAAAATTAACCATGAAAATGTGTAAAAGAGTTCTTCGTTTTGGATTATCTTGATTATTCTTAAGTCATGATGATTTGAAGGAGCACAAACTTCTTTCTGTTACTTCACTATGTTCCAATCTGACTATTCTTGGGTGTAAGTATGTTATAAGGAGCCTTTATTCAACAAATGACACTGGTTCTATTTCTGTTGTAATTAGAGGCGAGTCGTGGTGTTCTTTTACTGGCCTAACATTGAGTTCATCTTGAATAGTGAGTAAAGGACATATAAATACACCACCGGGCCAGAATGGATTATACAACTGAGATTGGGTTTCAAAGACCAGGATATAGCAATTTCAGAAGGGAGTAGTTGATAGAAGGGGAGGAAAGTTTTAGGGTTAAGGAAGGTAGGTTAAGTTCATGTAGCCTTGAGAAGTGTTATGAATCCTGGAAAGTAAAACAAAGAATTATTGTAGATTGGCATTATATGCACGTTTCAGGTGTGGTGAAAAAAACACCTTATTGGCTGGTGAAAGAGGAGGAGGATTGTGGTTTAATATTATCGGTGTAGTATGACTGGGTATATAAAAAGTGGACGTTGGTGTAATCTTACGTGTGAATCGTAGTTGTGGTTAGGATGGGCATCATGCAAAGAGCAATGTGGAAAGTTTACTGAATATGGTGCAGATGGGCATGTTACAGATGTATGTAGGAGGGAGTGATTAGGTAATATAAGATATTAGGAAAATTATCAAGAGTTCATCTGAGTAAATCATCCTGTGTGTTTAGAGTGAATGTGATGCATGTGTGAAATTGATGTGAATTGGTATCGAATGAGTTGATAGGATTGATACTGGTTAGGTATGCACATAAATTAAGGAATGTGCTTGAATTCAAGGCACGTATAGGTATAGTGAATACGATAGGTATTTTCAGTATACCTCTACAAACAAAAGTGAAAATTTCATATTTGCAAGGCTGATGATGGAGGAGAATAATTTTTGTGTGGTCGAGGAAAAGAATTAGAAATATTTTGTACATCCAAGAGCTGAATATGATGAATTTGACAATGAATGGTAATATTTGTGGGGAATTCTATTTGAATGAAGATGGTCGAGCGAGTACCGAGATGTGGAGAGGAGTGCCGTTGGTAGACTGAAAAAGTGTAAATCATTGCAAGAGAGGCGAGGTTATTAATGTAAAAGTTGCATGGCCAAGTAGTTTGCTTACAGATAACAGTGATAACATAGTAGAGGGAAAGGAGAAGATATTTTGCATAGCGAAATGGTTGAGGGGAATCGGATATGAAGTAATGATAAATAAGAGATGAAAAAAAAAATTGATTAAATTTTTCATGACAAGAATGCCCATCAAGGACAATTGAACTGAAGAAATGGTAGTTAAAAGCGATATCCTATTGACAGATTGACTAACCAATCAAAACTTACAGAATAGTAGAGTACAGTCCTGTATTTGGGAATGCAATTGAAGAAAAGCTCTCACAAGTTGGTGGCAGATGCATTAGAAGCTTTTGAGATGAATGTTGGATACATAGGTGTAAAAATGGAGGTTCATTGAACCTGGTGTTAACCGGAGGAGGAAAGGAAGAGCTGGGGTTGTAGTGCTCGAATGGGAGAAAAGCCTGGAGAGATGTGAATAAATTTAGTTAACGACTTACCTTAAGTTTGCAGGATCAAAAATTTTGTCTTTATACTTCTTGATTTTTTGGCAGCTATCATGACAAATCTGGAAAAAAGTAAATAAATGAGCATTTTTATACATTTAGCTAAGCTAGATTTGGCCATTAAATACAAAAATGAATAAATATATATATATATATATATATAGAGAGAGAGAGAGAGAGAGAGAGAGAGAGAGAGAGAGAGAGAGAGAGAGAGAGAGAGAGAGAGAGAGAGAGAGAGAGAGAATCAAAATATTTATTATCATCATTATCATAATAATAATAATAATAATTATTATTATTATCATCATCATACACATATACATATATATTATGGATGATGATATCATCATCATTATTATTATCATTACTATTATCATCATTATTATTATTATTACTATTATCATTATCATTATTATTATTATTATTATTACAATTATCATCATCATCACACACACATACATATACTGTATATATGGATGATGATATTATTATTATCATTATATCATCATTATCATTATATCATCATAATCATTATCATTATTAATATCATTATTATTATTACTATTACTAACTACAGTATATAAATAGAGACTTTATGTCAGCCTCTTTAACAACCACATGTGGCTAAAATTTTGTCGCTTCTCCATCTTTCTCCATTCAATCTGAAAAAATGAAAACAAATTAGTAGTCTTATAACTTTCAGCCTAACTGGTAATGTATATGTCCTAACTATACAAATCTGAATCATTTATATGGGTTCACACCCGATTTATTTAGTTACGACCTGAATTGAGATACTACCACTAGAGAGTTATGGGGTCCTTTGACTGGCCAGACAGTATTACATTGGATCTTTCTCTCTGGTTACGGTTCTTTCCCTTTGCCTACACAGACACCGAATAGTCTGGCCTATTCTATACAGATTCTCCTCTATCCTCATACACCTGACAACACTGAGATTACCAAACAATTCTTCTTCTCTCGAGGGGTTAACTACTAAACTGTATTTGTTCAGTGGCCACTTTCCTCTTGGTAAGGGTAGAAGAGGCTCTTTAGCTATGGTAAGCAGCTCTTCTAGGAGAAGGACACTCCAAAATCAAACCATTGTTCTCTAGTCTTGGGTAGTGCCATAGTCTCTGTACCATGGTCTTCCACTGTCCTGGGTTAGAGTTCTCTTGCTTGAGGGTACACTCGGGCACACTGTTCTATCTAGTTTCTCTTCCTCTTGTTTTGTTAAAGTTTTTATAGTTTATATAGGAAATATTTATTTCAATGTTTTTGCTGTTCTTAGAATATTTTATTTTTCCTTGTTTCCTTTCCTCACTGGGCTATTTTCCCTGTTGGAGCCCCTGGGCTTATAGCATCCTGCTTTTCCAACTAGGGTTGTAGCTTAGCATTTAATAATAATAATAATAATAATAATAATAAAATGTTGAAGGATTCAAAGCTGGAGAGGAGCGACCGAGTGAACAACACGGCTTCACTTATTACTACTATTATATTACCAGCTAGGTTATAACCTTAGTTGGAAAAGCAGGATGCTATAAGCCCAAGGGCTCCAACAGGGAAAAGAAAGGAAAGGAAACCAAGGAATATAGGCATGAAAAATCTTGAAGATTTGTGGTTAGTTCCTATGGAAATACAAACCCTCACTTTTTATATGGGGAGTCTTCCTGAGGTGAGAGAAAGTCCCCTGTAACAGGCATTTGTCTGTTTAACCCTTAACCCAGATAAAGAAAAATACATCTTAAGATAGCCAAGGCCTAGAGGTCAGTCCCAAGTAAAGGATTACATGACCAGAGTAACAATTATATCAATTGTAATATGTTACAAACTTATTTTAAGAATTAGATGATATATGAGAAAGGTCTCTTACCTATATAACTGTTTCTTCAATGCTACTCGATACAGTACAGTAACTACAGTATAAGCACGAAAGCGAAATCACCTACACGAATTCAATGTGAATGATAGCGCTACCGAAACAAAATGGTCAAGGAACGCCGATGTATAGATGCATGATGGGATAGATGCTGACCTGGAGGGAAGAATCATATGGCAGTAACTAGCATCAGAGTAGAGAGAGAACCAATGAGAGCAAGGGAGAATGGTGGCGAGCTTACAGTTTGGCGGCGTGCAAATTTTAAAATTAGTCTCAGGCGAAAATCGTACTGTACCTCGTTTTGTATCAAGAAAATATTTTTTGCAATAAGAGTCGGAAAAATCTTCGCATCTCGTTTAACCTCATGAAATTTTCATATCAGGAGGTAGCACTGTATCTGAAAATTGAGGAGAAAAAACCTGAAAAGGATTGTGGTGAACCCTGAAGGACCATCGGTCAAAATAAGTTGGAGGAGGCAGGGAAGGTTTTGTCTCCACCGACCTCAAAACCTTTGGGGATAAGATCTGTCAGGTATATCCCATCAGGAATGCTTACACCCAGGGGTTGAATAATAATGAGAGCCTGACCTCCTCCTCTGAGAGGGCTGATTTTTACAGTGTAGCAATATCTACACAAGAAAAAGTGGAGCATAAAAAAACATATTATTAGAACGTTAAAAGTATTGATAGAAATATGTTGTTAAAACATTGAAAACCATAAAACATCATAAAAATCTTTAAAGCTCAAAGGTAAAATTAAACTAACACATAAAACCTTTTTTAAATATAGATATAAATATAAGTAGCTAAAGTCCTCAAGGCCACAGCTCCTAAAACGAGGAAAATCATGTTTTCTGTGGCAAAACAAGACATAGATGTCATTGCTAATTTACTCTGTTTAGCAGGCATAAGTGTTTATCTAGCCTCCCAATCTACACAACTTAACCCTGGATAGGTACGGTCCTCGGACACCCCTTTAAGGGTATACTCGGACGCGAACGACCCCGACGCCAAAAAAAATTCTTGAAAAATCAGTTTTTGCAGTAACCTCCTTTTTTCTTTTGCCAAAAAAAACTTCAATGAATGCTTAAAACAACTGTAAAGATAAATACTACTCATCTGCAGAAAAACTATTTATTATAAATATTTTAAAAAATTAAGTAGAAAAAAAAAAAGACCTGACATAAAAATTCATAAAAAAAAAGTTTATACATATATACACAAATCCTTTTAGGAATTGATTCTTGAATGTTTAGGACACATCTTGATGTATTTTGGATGAAGTCAGACCCATGGAGGTGAAGGTCTGAAATGAGAAAAAATGGGTAACTTTTTTTGGCCAAAAAAAATTGTCCAAATTTCATGAATTTTTTTGGGTACCCAAATGAAATAGGAAGTGGCTAATTTTTTTAGGGAATAAACATATGTTATCCTAAAATAGAAATATGTAAAAAAATCTTCATTATTTTGTAAATTACATTTATATCAGGGGCCATATCTAAAGGTAATTTTTTGAGTACTTGGAAATTTCGTAGAAAAATACATATATTTAATATATAATATGATATTTATGCAGGTAAAAATATACCAAAATATCACAAATTCTATAGGGAACAAGAATATATATAGATAGGGCAGCTTACGCTTCGGATATGTCCACAAAATGGCCGCCAACCACACTGACTCAGACTCCCTAATCTGCCACTTGAAATGTAGGAAGGGTATGTCAATTTCAAGGTGTTATTTACTAATCTAATTATTATTGGATATGCATAAAAATTGTATGGTGGGTTGCTGGATAATTGTCGATTATTTTTACGACTATAAAATTAAAATTCTGACCCAAAAAATTTTTTCTGAAGGGAAATAAAATCGAAAAAAAAAATGTAAAACAATATTTTAGCTAAAAAAATTTGATGATATTCAATCAAAAAAAAAGTAAACAAAATTTTCCGACAAATAAACATCTAGAGGAATCATTACTCTGTGATAGTTCCTTAGTACGTAGTAATTTTGAAAGAATTGGGAAAAAACGAAAAAATGGCAATCACCGGAAAATCGAACACATACCTATATATACGCCATATCTGGCTAAAAAAAAGATAGGCATGGGTAGCCAGATCATCTAGAAACACTTTCCAACACTATAAAAATATAAGTTTTGCGACACTACTTGCCAATTCCTTACGGTAACATGACTAAGCAAAAAAATGCAAAACAAATAAAAAGGGGCACTCGTGGAAAAATGGCCATTCTAATATACGGCATTTCAGAAAAAAAAATTTCAGCCACGTGCTAGGCAAACCATCAAGGCATATTTTCCGACAAATAAACATATAAATGAAATATTACTCTGTGATAGTTCCTTAGTACGTAGTAATTTTGAAAGAAATGGGAAAAAACGAAAAAATGGCAATCACAGGAAAATCGAACACATACTTATATATACGCCATATCTGGCTAAAAAAAAAATAGGCATGGGTAGCCAGATCATCTAGAAACACTTTCCAACACTATAAAAATATAAGTTTTGCGACACTAATTGCCAATTCCTTACGGTAACATGACTAAGCAAAAAAATGCAAAACAAATTAAAAGGGGCACTCGCGGAAAAATGCCCAACATTCTAATATACGGCATCTCAGATAAAAAAAAAGACATGCACGTGTTAGCCCAACCATCAAGGTACACTTTCTAACACATAAACATGAAAAAAAAATCAATAATATACGGCAATTCCTTACTACGTAGTAATTTTTACAAATATTGAAAAAAAAACAGAAATTGGCAACCGCAGTTAAATACCCAATATACCAATAACTACGTCGTATCTGACAAAAACAAAATCACGCATGGGTAGCCAGATCATCTAGACACACTTTCCAACACTAAAAAAGCAAAAGTTTTACGACACTATTTCGCAATATCTTACGGAAAAATGACTTGGCAAAAAAATTAAAAAAAATTAAAAAGGGACACTCGCGGTAAAATGCCCGACATTCTAATATACGACATCTCAGATAAAAAAAAAGACATGCACGTGTTAGCCCAACCATCAAGGCACACTTTCTAACACATAAACATGAAAAAAAAATGAATAATATACGGCAATTCCTTACTACGTAGTAATTTTTACAAATATTGAAAAAAAACAGAAATTGGTAACCGCAGTTAAATACCCAATATACCAATAACTACGTCGTATCTGACCAAAACAAAGTCATGCATGGGTAGCCAGATCATCTAGACACACTTTCCAACACTAAACAAGCAAAAGGTTTACGACACTATTTGGCAATATCTTACGGAAAAATGACTTGGCAAAAAAATGAAAAAAAATTAAAAAGGGGCACTCGCGGTAAAATGGTCCTCGTGGTGATGAACGACATTTTAACTAAAAAAAAAAACATGCACATGGTAGCCAAACAATCCACCAAGACTTTCCACAACTGATAACCTATACAAGTTGCACCATTCTACGACAATTTCATAATACGTAATAACTTTGATAATTATGCAAACTACCTCAGAAGGGTAAACTCGGACGCGAACGACCCCGACGCGTCTCAGAAATCGGGGAAGGAGTACAGCTACAGCAATGCACATCTGGACACTACTAGAGCGTGTAGGGGAGACACCTCCTGCAGGTCGATCACCCACAAATTCAGTCACAGGGGTGAGTCACGTGAGAAAAACCTGTTTTTTTTTGACGCTCGGGGTCGCAAACGACCCACCGTACCTATCCAGGGTTAAGAGTGAAATGGTGGCATGTTGTCTACTCGTCTTCCACGTGGTCATGGCGATGCATTCTCTTAGCGTTTTACACTGTTCATGCGTGCGAATGGTGGTGCGTTTAGTTAGCATGCGCTAGGAAGGCATGAGTGTAGTGATTTTTATTATTCTTCCTTTATGTATCTACGAACCAAAATGTGGACTCAGCTCTGGACAGAGGGAACTAACCTGTAATTTGAAATGAGGAGAGGCCAGCACATGGTATGTCCATAATTTATCTGATAAATAAAAGGGAAGAGGCTTTTTCTTTGGAGAACTAATTAGTTTCTCTCTAAGTAGATTTTAGTTTGGTGCTTTTCCATACTGGAAAGCCAGACTCGATTCAAGCTCGTATTGTCAGGATGTCAGATAACTCAAAATCCATCGAGCTCATAATGGCAAATAATAGAATCGTTTCAGCAACGCTGATTCTGTTACTGAAGAGAGAGGTTTATCTACTGCCACTCGAATGAGTGTTTGAGGTGGTATCTTTGGTGAGATTTTGAACATTCTTATCAGAGATAGTACCTGTAAATCTTAAAAATCCCCTCGATTGACAATAACTGAAAGAAAAACCTGGCCTCCCTTACTGAGCACCCTCATAAGAGATGGGGAGCTGTTAAGACTGTCAAAATCTGAAACTAAGAATACCTGTACGGTTTCATGATCTGGGTGGACAACGGCCAAAGCCAGTGTGATTTCGGGTTCACTGTGTGCCATAAGCAACGCAATATCATTCCCATCAGTACTTCAAAAAGCACGACTTATTTTTGTACACAGCCATCTCTGAAAACTCTGAAAAGCACGGATCACTCAGACAAAGCAAAAGGAAAAAGCATAAAGTAGAGCACTAGATAAAGCACAGTCAACATATCTCCTACACAGACAACCAGGATATAAGTAAAGCTCTGTCACCAACTAAGCCGCTCCTCTCCAGTGTGGGTGGATAGTTGGTTACTATACAATCTTACCAGAATCCCACAACTTTTCAATTTTGGTCATGATTAAATAAATCAAGGGTAAACCAACAAATTATGAAGGTTTGTATTCACGTAAAAACGACACAACAGAAGGAAATGATAATGGCAGTTACATACCTGAATACAAAAGTACATATTTCAAAAACAATTTGTATTTTTCCTAGCTAAACAAACCCGAGTTATTTAAAAAGGGTTATATTTCTAGTTCCGTTTTCTACGACTAGAAAATAATATAAGAAACTGGGGTCTGTTGCACCATGGTTGGTTACCATAGAAATCCCACTGCTGGGCGCCATGTGCGGCTGACGATACTCTTCACTCTATTCTAGTCAAAGACGTGTGGGGTGGTTGAGATGGGACCATGGCTGTAATAATTTGATAGTGGTGACAAGGCCACAAACTACTGGTCAAGATTTTTTGTGACAAGTACTACATCAGGATTGATGGCTCTGGTAGGATAACTACGCAGAACCGAAGAAACCTCCGTGCCTTCATCCCTCTATTAATTAACATGACAGTATCATAACTGGGCCCACCCTTACACAAAGGACTTTAGTTAACGCACCTCTAATTATCCCCTCACAGGTAAAACATCACCCTTGAGCGTGCCATCAACCAACCAAATGCCAATGAAGCTACCCCCATAGAGGTCCATGCGTTGGTACTACCCTTAGCCAGTGATTTGTCACCTGGGTGCAATGGGATTCCTACATTACCCTGCCCACCACCTGCCTCACGCACTCATTGCATAACCAGGAAACCATGTTGGCACGTGTGCAATGACTGGGTCAATGGAGTAACTAAGCTCGTAACTGCTATTAAAAGCTTTGGGGGAGATGAAGTTATGAAGTCCAAGCCAAGCTTCACTCTTGCTCATCTCTCACCTACTGCCCACGTAAATCATTAGGCAGGTATAGTGAACTATGTAAAATTAGTATTACGGTATCAGGGATCATACCAAATCCATTAATAGATATATCCAGCTCTCCATATTTTATGACTGGAGCGTGTATATCACGTGGGTACGGTTATCCATGTGCAGAACAGTATACATTTCAGGCCCGCGAACCAATGTTTTATATCCTCTTAATGATTCAAAGTATAACATCAAAATTATAACCTATCTTTATGTATACTTACTCATGGCCTATATATACCATTGTCTAATATCAAGTCAAATTAATCTATCATTAATCATATTTACTCTAGTGTCAGTTCTTAACTACCATTATGTTTTGCAGATATTACCACCAGCATTGTCAATAATCATGATTGAAAATTACATGGATTGCTCCGGCAAGAACCACAAAACTGGGGTGCACTGAACAGGGGGAAGGGGGAAGGCACACTGGGGGAGGACATAGACTTGTAACACCTGGCACAAGGTTAGGGAAATGGACACGGGGAGGAGAGGGGAGGGCTGGTACTTGAAAAGTGATTAGGGTCACACCAGGGACTGGGAGTCAAACATTTCAACTTAGGACTTACTTTTACCTTTACCTAACCAGACTTATCAGGCCCTGAATATCTTAAAACCATGGGTACCACCACAACCTCCACATCTGCTACACAGGGGTTACTGGGGGAGAGGCAGACTTGCCATCCAAACCCCTCAAAGCAGTCATAGAGGGCCTAACAGAAAAACCCAAGTTAGTCCGTCAATAACAAAGCACAGTCACAAAAGCAATCTGTTCAGCTTCCTCAGGGAAGCAAAGAACACTTGGGGTCCCTAGCACATCCCCAACAAAGGCCTAGAGTACTTCTTCCCCTTCAGAGCATTTGCCTTTCATTGCACCGGAGGCCACAATTAACACACCGGCACAGGGGGATGCCTGCATAGACATGCAATGTCACTATCCTTTGCCTCTGCCATTCACGAGTGGCCTTTAAACATTTAGATCCTGTATAGTATTCTCTCTGCCTGAACCTGTAAAAGGTATAGATCCTCCTCTACCCCTTTTTCCACAAATTCTGACAATACCTTCTGCTTTTTATTTAGTTTGCAGTTCTATTACAAACACACATACGTACTGTAAACATATACAACAAAAATTATATATATACATACATATTTATATATATACATACATATATATATATATATATATATATATATATATATTATACATATATATATATATACATATATATATATACATACATATATATACATATATATATACACATATATATATATACATATATATATACATACATATATATATACATACATATATACATACACACACACATATATATATATATATATATATATATATATATATATATATATATATATATATATATATATATATATATAAATATATATATATAATACAAAATTCCCAACACAGTATACAGTGTATGTACTGCATATATACACACATACAATATATCTATCTATATATATATATATATATATATATGTATATATATATATATATATATATATATATATATATATATATATATATATATATATATATATATATATACATACAGAGAGAGAGAGAGAGAGAGAGAGAGAGAGAGAGAGAGAGAGAGAGAGAGAGACCTGGTAAGGCCCTAACCTTACTTAAATAATCTGGGAAGTTTTCCAACTCTTTTTGGGAATAAAGCACATGACATATTTAGTAACCATTAAACGTTTTTCCTGATAAGTAAAAACCGCAATATGTTACAATTTGTGTCTTGGCCTACCATTCGGTGTTACCCCATTGGTTATGTTAGGTTAGGATAGTTATTCGGCCAAGAAAATAAGTGCATGATGAAAGATTTGTGACTATGACTACTCAAATGAATTTCTGCTGTTGATATACTGATTTTACAATGGAAACATTAAAGAAAAATTATTTATTTAAGCTAAAATATTCCTTTGAAATGCCGAGTAGATCGCCAGAACAAACGTAAGTTGGTTCGGTTGATATTGGCGTAAATAATGAACAATAAGTCTATTAGGCCTACCTGTACGGATAACTAAACTGATAAAATTGATTTAGAAATGTAATTAGATACATTCCATAAAAATAATGACATTTCGTTGTCATATTAACGAAGATAGCAGTCGAAACCCGTGACGTGTCCTACCACCACACCATCCTCCCCTACCCCGATTCAATAGGATTGCCAGATACCGCCATTAACTGGAGCAAACAGAATAATTTGAAGTATTTAACCCGATTTGACTCATTTCCGCCTCTATAAAAAAGCATATTTGATGATATGGTAAAGTTATAAATAGGGACGAAGATATAATTACAAGGAATGTTTAGCCTTACCGCTTATATAACGAAAATGCTGACTCCCTTCCGGGGCTACGGTCAAATACTATCGTACATATGGCAGGTGCCTGTTGCCACTTTTCCTTAATATCATTCACTAAACCTTCACCTACCATACGATATCATGTACATGTGGCAACGAGGTGGGTGCTTACTAAACAGCTGATTATTAAACAGCTGATTGTCATTCTTCAGCGTATCTAAACAGATTCGATTGTAGACGAAAAATAGTTTCTTAAGTTATATCCACAACACACATCGAATAACCAGACTCAGGAAGATATTTTCAATACACATCAATATTCTAAGAGAATAAGAAAAAGTAAAAACACTTAAAAGTTTTGATCAAGCAGATACAGCTATTATAAAATCACAATTATTATTGTCATATGGATATGAGGAAATGTATAATAGTTTGGGTAATGGTGGAATGTTTTTGTCTGATCGCTCACAGCAAACCAATTTAGTATGAGATACACAATCCGTTTCACCATATTAAGGTATTCCCATTCAAAACAAAAAACCACGAGAGAGAGAGAGAGAGAGAGAGAGAGAGAGAGAGAGAGAGATTAAAAAGGGTTTATATAATTTCCAACTGGATTTATTTCTTTTCTTTTTGTCAACATGAGATTGTTATTTCTTACACCCTCCTCTTCACGCTTCGTGCAATAAAAAAAAACTCTAAATAAACATTTGGTGTTTATTATTAGTCCGTGCCTTGTAAATACTTTAATAAACAAATCTTGTCACAAATATATTGCAAAGTCAAAACTGATGTTAAAAGTGTGTGGGGGGAATTTCAAAGCTTACGAGTTGGTTGATGAGAGATACTTCGTTCAAGAAGGACTTGAAGACTTTTTTGTTCTTTTAAGAGTTTCGATAATTTCCATTTGACAATAAACACCAGTTTAGCAATGTGATATACAAAATACCTAAAGGTTTAAGGACTACGCACGAATGGCAGAGGCAAGGGACAGTGACACTGTCCTATCAAGCAGGACAATACCTTAGAGACTGATCATATTACATGTGATAAGCGCCAAAGGTAGGACCAAGAAGGGCCAGGCAATGGCAGTTGATAACTCAAGAGATAGACCTATAGACTCCCAAAATGCTCACCCCCTTCCTTAGCTCAAAAAAATGATGAGGTTACAGCAACCAAAGGAACGGTGACACTGCCCATCAAGCAGGACAATGCCCAAGAGACTGGCCATGTTACATGTGATCAACAAAAAAGACCCTCTCTACCCAAGGAGGGACCAAGCACGGCCAGGCAATGGCTACTAATGACTCAACAGATACACCTACACGCTCTCAAACTCCCCCTGCTCCCAACTCCCCCTGCTCCCCATCCTTAGCTCACAAGAATGGTGAGGTTACAGACACCAAAAAGGAACCGTGGCCCTGCCCCACCAAGCAGGACAATGCCCAAGAGACCCACCACCGTATTCCACCTGCCCAACACCCACCCGGGGAGGGGCAGGTTACAGACACCAAAAAGGAACAGTGGCCCTGCCCCCCACCCAGCAGGACAATGCCCAAGAGACCCACCACCGTATTCCACCTGCCCAACACCCACCCGGGGAGGGGCAGGTTACAGACACCAAAAAGGAACAGTGGCCCTGCCCCCCACCCAGCAGGACAATGCCCAAGAGACCCACCACCGTATTCCACCTGCCCAACACCCACCCGGGGAGGGGCAGGTTACAGACACCAAAAAGGAACAGTGGCCCTGCCCCCCACCCAGCAGGACAATGCCCAAGAGACCCACCACCGTATTCCACCTGCCCAACACCCACCCGGGGAGGGGCAGGTTACAGACACCAAAAAGGAACAGTGGCCCTGCCCCCCACCCAGCAGGACAATGCCCAAGAGACCCACCACCGTATTCCACCTGCCCAACACCCACCCGGGGAGGGGCAGGTTACAGACACCAAAAAGGAACAGTGGCCCTGCCCCCCACCCAGCAGGACAATGCCCAAGAGACCCACCACCGTATTCCACCTGCCCAACACCCACCCGGGGAGGGGCAGGTTACAGACACCAAAAAGGAACAGTGGCCCTGCCCCCCACCCAGCAGGACAATGCCCAAGAGACCCACCACCGTATTCCACCTGCCCAACACCCACCCGGGGAGGGGCAGGTTACAGACACCAAAAAGGAACAGTGGCCCTGCCCCCCACCCAGCAGGACAATGCCCAAGAGACCCACCACCGTATTCCACCTGCCCAACACCCACCCGGGGAGGGGCAGGTTACAGACACCAAAAAGGAACAGTGGCCCTGCCCCCCACCCAGCAGGACAATGCCCAAGAGACCCACCACCGTATTCCACCTGCCCAACACCCACCCGGGGAGGGGCAGGTTACAGACACCAAAAAGGAACAGTGGCCCTGCCCCCCACCCAGCAGGACAATGCCCAAGAGACCCACCACCGTATTCCACCTGCCCAACACCCACCCGGGGAGGGGCAGGTTACAGACACCAAAAAGGAACAGTGGCCCTGCCCCCCACCCAGCAGGACAATGCCCAAGAGACCCACCACCGTATTCCACCTGCCCAACACCCACCCGGGGAGGGGCAGGTTACAGACACCAAAAGGAACAGTTGGCCCTGCCCCCCACCCAGCAGGACAATGCCCAAGAGACCCACCACCATATTCCACATGCCCAACACCCACCCGGGGAGGGGCAGGTTACAGACACCAAAAGGAACAGTTGGCCCTGCCCCACCAAGCAGGACAATGCCCAAGAGACCCACCACCATATTCCACATGCCCAACAACCACCCAGGGAGGGCCAGGTTACAGACACCAAAAGGAACAGTTGGCCCTGCCCCACCAAGCAGGACAATGCCCAAGAGACCCACCACCATATTCCACATGCCCAACAACCACCCAGGGAGGGCCAGGTTACAGACACCAAAAGGAACAGTTGGCCCTGCCCCACCAAGCAGGACAATGCCCAAGAGACCCACCACCATATTCCACATGCCCAACAACCACCCAGGGAGGGCCAGGTTACAGACACCAAAAGGAACAGTTGGCCCTGCCCCACCAAGCAGGACAATGCCCAAGAGACCCATCACCATATTCCACATGCCCAACAACCACCCAGGGAGGGCCAGGTTACAGACACCAAAAGGAACAGTTGGCCCTGCCCCACCAAGCAGGACAATGCCCAAGAGACCCACCACCATATTCCACATGCCCAACAACCACCCAGGGAGGGCCAGGTTACAGACACCAAAAAACCAAGCAGGCCAATGCCCAAGAGACCCACCACCATATTCCACATGCCCAACAACCACCCAGGGAGGGCCAGGTTACAGACACCAAAAAACCAAGCAGGCCAATGCCCAAGAGACCCACCACCATATTCCACATGCCCAACAACCACCCAGGGAGGGCCAGGTTACAGACACCAAAAAACCAAGCAGGCCAATGCCCAAGAGACCCACCACCATATTCCACATACCCAACAACCACCCAGGGAGGGCCAGGTTACAGACACCAAAAGGAACAGTTGGCCCTGCCCCACCAAGCAGGACAATGCCCAAGAGACCCACCACCATATTCCACATGCCCAATAACCACCCAGGGAGGGCCAGGTTACAGACACCAAAAGGAACAGTTGGCCCTGCCCCACCAAGCAGGACAATGCCCAAGAGACCCACCACCATATTCCACATGCCCAATAACCACCCAGGGAGGGCCAGGTTACAGACACCAAAAGGAACAGTTGGCCCTGCCCCACCAAGCAGGCCAATGCCCAAGAGACCCACCACCATATTCCACATGCCCAATAACCACCCAGGGAGGGCCAGGTTACAGACACCAAAAGGAACAGTTGGCCCTGCCCCACCAAGCAGGCCAATGCCCAAGAGACCCACCACCATATTCCACATGCCCAACAACCACCCAGGGAGGGCCAGGTTACAGACACCAAAAAACCAAGCAGGCCAAATGCCCAAGAGACCCACCACCATATTCCACATGCCCAACAACCACCCAGGGAGGGCCAGGTTACAGACACCAAAAAACCAAGCAGGCCAAATGCCCAAGAGACCCACCACCATATTCCACATGCCCAACAACCACCCAGGGAGGGCCAGGTTACAGACACCAAAAAACCAAGCAGGCCAAATGCCCAAGAGACCCACCACCATATTCCACATGCCCAACAACCACCCAGGGAGGGCCAGGTTACAGACACCAAAAAACCAAGCAGGCCAAATGCCCAAGAGACCCACCACCATATTCCACATGCCCAACAACCACCCAGGGAGGGCCAGGTTACAGACACCAAAAAACCAAGCAGGCCAAATGCCCAAGAGACCCACCACCATATTCCACATGCCCAACAACCACCCAGGGAGGGCCAGGTTACAGACACCAAAAAACCAAGCAGGCCAAATGCCCAAGAGACCCACCACCATATTCCACATGCCCAACAACCACCCAGGGAGGGCCAGGTTACAGACACCAAAAAACCAAGCAGGCCAAATGCCCAAGAGACCCACCACCATATTCCACATGCCCAACAACCACCCAGGGAGGGCCAGGTTACAGACACCAAAAGGAACAGTTGGCCCTGCCCCACCAAGCAGGACAATGCCCAAGAGACCCACCACCATATTCCACATGCCCAACAACCACCCAGGGAGGGCCAGGTTACAGACACCAAAAGGAACAGTTGGCCCTGCCCCACCAAGCAGGACAATGCCCAAGAGACCCACCACCATATTCCACATGCCCAACAACCACCCAGGGAGGGCCAGGTTACAGACACCAAAAAACCAAGCAGGCCAAATGCCCAAGAGACCCACCACCATATTCCACATGCCCAATAACCACCCAGGGAGGGCCAGGTTACAGACACCAAAAGGAACAGTTGGCCCTGCCCCACCAAGCAGGACAATGCCCAAGAGACCCACCACCATATTCCACATGCCCAACAACCACCCAGGGAGGGCCAGGTTACAGACACCAAAAAACCAAGCAGGCCAATGCCCAAGAGACCCACCACCATATTCCACATGCCCAACAACCACCCAGGGAGGGCCAGGTTACAGACACCAAAAAACCAAGCAGGCCAATGCCCAAGAGACCCACCACCATATTCCACATGCCCAACAACCACCCAGGGAGGGCCAGGTTACAGACACCAAAAAACCAAGCAGGCCAATGCCCAAGAGACCCACCACCATATTCCACATGCCCAACAACCACCCAGGGAGGGCCAGGTTACAGACACCAAAAAACCAAGCAGGCCAATGCCCAAGAGACCCACCACCATATTCCACATACCCAACAACCACCCAGGGAGGGCCAGGTTACAGACACCAAAAGGAACAGTTGGCCCTGCCCCACCAAGCAGGCCAATGCCCAAGAGACCCACCACCATATTCCACATGCCCAACAACCACCCAGGGAGGGCCAGGTTACAGACACCAAAAACCAAGCAGGCCAATGCCCAAGAGACCCACCACCATATTCCACATGCCCAACAACCACCCAGGGAGGGCCAGGTTACAGACACCAAAAGGAACAGTTGGCCCTGCCCCACCAAGCAGGACAATGCCCAAGAGACCCACCACCATATTCCACATGCCCAACAACCACCCAGGGAGGGCCAGGTTACAGACACCAAAAGGAACAGTTGGCCCTGCCCCACCAAGCAGGACAATGCCCAAGAGACCCACCACCATATTCCACATGCCCAACAACCACCCAGGGAGGGCCAGGTTACAGACACCAAAAAACCAAGCAGGCCAAATGCCCAAGAGACCCACCACCATATTCCACATGCCCAATAACCACCCAGGGAGGGCCAGGTTACAGACACCAAAAGGAACAGTTGGCCCTGCCCCACCAAGCAGGACAATGCCCAAGAGACCCACCACCATATTCCACATGCCCAACAACCACCCAGGGAGGGCCAGGTTACAGACACCAAAAAACCAAGCAGGCCAAATGCCCAAGAGACCCACCACCATATTCCACATGCCCAATAACCACCCAGGGAGGGCCAGGTTACAGACACCAAAAGGAACAGTTGGCCCAGCCCCACCAAGCAGGACAATGCCTAAGAGACCCACCACCATATTCCACATGCCCAACAACCACCCAGGGAGGGCCAGGTTACAGACACCAAAAAACCAAGCAGGCCAATGCCCAAGAGACCCACCACCATATTCCACATACCCAACAACCACCCAGGGAGGGCCAGGTTACAGACACCAAAAGGAACAGTTGGCCCAGCCCCACCAAGCAGGACAATGCCCAAGAGACCCACCACCATATTCCACATACCCAACACCCACCCAGGGAGGGCCAGGTTACAGACACCAAAAGGAACAGTTGGCCCAGCCCCACCAAGCAGGACAATGCCCAAGAGACCCACCACCATATTCCACATACCCAACAACCACCCAGGGAGGGCCAGGTTACAGACACCAAAAGGAACAGTTGGCCCAGCCCCACCAAGCAGGACAATGCCCAAGAGACCCACCACCATATTCCACATGCCCAACACCCACCCAGGGAGGGGCAGGTTACAGACACCAAAAGGAACAGTTGGCCCAGCCCCACCAAGCAGGACAATGCCCAAGAGACCCACCACCATTTTCCACATGCCCAACACCCACCCAGGGAGGGCCAGGTTACAGACACCAAAAGGAACAGTTGGCCCAGCCCCACCAAGCAGGACAATGCCCAAGAGACCCACCACCATATTCCACATGCCCAACACCCACCCAGGGAGGGGCAGGTTACAGACACCAAAAGGAACAGTTGGCCCAGCCCCACCAAGCAGGACAATGCCCAAGAGACCCACCACCATATTCCACATGCCCAACAACCACCCAGGGAGGGCCAGGTTACAGACACCAAAAAACCAAGCAGGCCAATGCCCAAGAGACCCACCACCATATTCCACATACCCAACAACCACCCAGGGAGGGCCAGGTTACAGACACCAAAAGGAACAGTTGGCCCAGCCCCACCAAGCAGGACAATGCCCAAGAGACCCACCACCATATTCCACATACCCAACAACCACCCAGGGAGGGCCAGGTTACAGACACCAAAAGGAACAGTTGGCCCAGCCCCACCAAGCAGGACAATGCCCAAGAGACCCACCACCATATTCCACATGCCCAACACCCACCCAGGGAGGGGCAGGTTACAGACACCAAAAGGAACAGTTGGCCCAGCCCCACCAAGCAGGACAATGCCCAAGAGACCCACCACCATATTCCACATGCCCAACACCCACCCAGGGAGGGCCAGGTTACAGACACCAAAAGGAACAGTTGGCCCAGCCCCACCAAGCAGGACAATGCCCAAGAGACCCACCACCATATTCCACATGCCCAACACCCACCCAGGGAGGGGCAGGTTACAGACACCAAAAGGAACAGTTGGCCCAGCCCCACCAAGCAGGACAATGCCCAAGAGACCCACCACCATATTCCACATGCCCAACACCCACCCAGGGAGGGGCAGGTTACAGACACCAAAAGGAACAGTTGGCCCAGCCCCACCAAGCAGGACAATGCCCAAGAGACCCACCACCATATTCCACATGCCCAACAACCACCCAGGGAGGGCCAGGTTACAGACACCAAAAAACCAAGCAGGCCAATGCCCAAGAGACCCACCACCATATTCCACATACCCAACAACCACCCAGGGAGGGCCAGGTTACAGACACCAAAAGGAACAGTTGGCCCAGCCCCACCAAGCAGGACAATGCCCAAGAGACCCACCACCATATTCCACATACCCAACAACCACCCAGGGAGGGCCAGGTTACAGACACCAAAAGGAACAGTTGGCCCAGCCCCACCAAGCAGGACAATGCCCAAGAGACCCACCACCATATTCCACATGCCCAACACCCACCCAGGGAGGGGCAGGTTACAGACACCAAAAGGAACAGTTGGCCCAGCCCCACCAAGCAGGACAATGCCCAAGAGACCCACCACCATATTCCACATGCCCAACAACCACCCAGGGAGGGCCAGGTTACAGACACCAAAAAACCAAGCAGGCCAATGCCCAAGAGACCCACCACCATATTCCACATACCCAACAACCACCCAGGGAGGGCCAGGTTACAGACACCAAAAGGAACAGTTGGCCCAGCCCCACCAAGCAGGACAATGCCCAAGAGACCCACCACCATATTCCACATGCCCAACACCCACCCAGGGAGGGGCAGGTTACAGACACCAAAAAGGAACAGTGGCCCTGCCCCCACCAAGCAGGACAATGCCCAAGAGACCCACCACCATATTCCACATGCCCAACACCCACCCCGGGAGGGGCAGGTTACAGACACCAAAAAGGAACAGTGGCCCTGCCCCCACCAAGCAGGACAATGCCCAAGAGACCCACCACCATATTCCACATGCCCAACACCCACCCAGGGAGGGGCAGGTTACAGACACCAAAAAGGAACAGTGGCCCTGCCCCCACCAAGCAGGACAATGCCCAAGAGACCCACCACCATATTCCACATGCCCAACACCCACCCAGGGAGGGGCAGGTTACAGACACCAAAAAGGAACAGTGGCCCTGCCCCCACCAGGCAGGACAATGCCCAAGAGACCCACCACCATATTCCACATGCCCAACACCCACCCAGGGAGGGGCAGGTTACAGACACCAAAAAGGAACAGTGGCCCTGCCCCCACCAAGCAGGACAATGCCCAAGAGACCCACCACCATATTCCACATGCCCAACACCCACCCAGGGAGGGGCAGGTTACAGACACCAAAAAGGAACAGTGGGCAGGTTACAGACACCAAAAAGGAACAGTGGGCAGGTTACAGACACCAAAAAGGAACAGTGGGCAGGTTACAGACACCAAAAAGGAACAGTGGCCCTGCCCCCACCAAGCAGGACAATGCCCAAGAGACCCACCACCATATTCCACATGCCCAACACCCACCCAGGGAGGGGCAGGTTACAGACACCAAAAAGGAACAGTGGCCCTGCCCCACCAAGCAGGACCAATGCCCCAGAGACCCACCACCATATTCCACATGCCCAACACCCACCCAGGGAGGGGCAGGTTACAGACACCAAAAAGGAACAGTGGCCCTGCCCCCACCCAGCAGGACAATGCCCAAGAGAACCACCACCATATTCCACATGCCCAACACCCACCCAGGGAGGGGCAGGTTACAGACACCAAAAAGGAACAGTGGCCCTGCCCCCACCCAGCAGGACAATGCCCAAGAGAACCACCACCATATTCCACATGCCCAACACCCACCCAGGGAGGGGCAGGTTACAGACACCAAAAAGGAACAGTGGCCCTGCCCCCACCAAGCAGGACAATGCCCAAGAGAACCACCACCATATTCCACATGCCCAACACCCACCCAGGGAGGGGCAGGTTACAGACACCAAAAAGGAACAGTGGCCCTGCCCCCACCAAGCAGGACAATGCCCAAGAGAACCACCACCATATTCCACATGCCCAACACCCACCCAGGGAGGGGCAGGTTACAGACACCAAAAAGGAACAGTGGCCCTGCCCCCACCAAGCAGGACAATGCCCAAGAGAACCACCACCATATTCCACATGCCCAACACCCACCCAGGGAGGGGCAGGTTACAGACACCAAAAAGGAACAGTGGCACTGCCCCCACCAAGCAGGACAATGCCCAGGAGACCCACCATATTCCACATGCCCAACACCCAGGGATGGGCAGGTTACAGACACCAAAGGAACAGTGGCACTGCCCCACCAAGCAGGACAATGCCCAGGAGACCCACCATATTCCACATGCCCAACACCCAGGGATGGGCAGGTTACAGACACCAAAGGAACAGTGGCACTGCCCCACCAAGCAGGACAATGCCCAGGAGACCCACCATATTCCACATGCCCAACACCCAGAGAGGGTCAGGTTACAGACACCAAAGGAACAGTGGCACTGCCCCACCAAGCAGGACAATGCCCAGGAGACCCACAATATTCCACATGCCCAATACGCAGGAATGGGCAGGTTACAGACACCAAAGGAACAGTGGCACTGCCCCCACCAAGCAGGACAATGCCCAGGAGACCCACCATATTCCACATGCCCAACACCCAGGGATGGGCAGGTTACAGACACCAAAGGAACAGTGGCACTGCCCCACCAAGCAGGACAATGCCCAGGAGACCCACCATATTCCACATGCCCAACACCCAGGGATGGGCAGGTTACAGACACCAAAGGAACAGTGGCACTGCCCCACCAAGCAGGACAATGCCCAGGAGACCCACCATATTCCACATGCCCAACACCCAGAGAGGGTCAGGTTACAGACACCAAAGGAACAGTGAACACCCGGGGATGGTGAGGTTACAGACACCAAGAGGAACAGTGGCCCTGCCCCACCAAGCAGGACAATGCCCAAGAGACCCACCGTATCCCAGCTGACCAACACCCGGGGATGGTGAGGTTACAGACACCAAGAGGAACAGTGGCCCTGCCCCACCAAGCAGGACAATGCCCAAGAGACCCACCGTATCCCACCTGACCAACACCCGGGGATGGTGAGGTTACAGACACCAAGAGGAACAGTGGCCCTGCCCCACCAAGCAGGCATTTGTCTGTTTAACCCTTAACCCAGATAACGAAAAATACATCTTAAGATAGCCAAGGTCTAAAGGTCAGTCCCAAGTAAAGGATTACATGACCGGAGTAACAATTATATTCAATTGTAATATGTTGCAAACTTATTTTAAGAATTAGATGACATATGAGAAAGGTCTCTTACCTACATAAGTGTTTCTTCAATGCTACTCGATACAGTACAGGAACTATTAGCACGAAAGCGAAATCACCAACACGAATTCAATGTGAATGATAGCGCTACCGAAACGAAATGGCCGAGGAACGCCGATGTATAGATGCATGATGGGATAGATGCTGACCTGGAGGGCAGAATCATATGGCAGTAACTAGCATCAGAGTAGAGAGAGAACCAATGGAAGAATGGTGGCGAGCTTACACTTTGGCGGTGTGCAAATTTTAAAATTAGTCTCAGGCGAAACTCGTACTGTACCTCGTTTTGTAACAGGAAAATTTTTTTGCAAGAAGACTCGGAAAAATCTTCGCATCTCGTGTAGCCTCATGAAATTTTCAAATCAAGAGGTAGCACTGTATCTGAAAATTGAGGAGAAAAAACCTGAAAAGGATTGTGGTGAGCCCTGAAGGACCAGCAGTCAAAATACGTTGGAGGAGGCAGGGAAGGTTTTGTCTCCACCGACCTCAAAACCTTTCGGGATAAGATCTGTCAAGTATATGCCATCAGGAATACTTACACCCAGGGAGTGAATAATAAGAAGAGCCTGACCTCCTCCTCTGGGAGGGCTGATTTTTATAGTGTAGCAATATCTACACAAGAAAAAGTGGATATGCATCGGCCACCTTTTCACCATAAAGTCCTCCAGGCCACAGCTCCTAAAATGAGGAAAATCATGTTTGTTGTGGCAAAACAGGACATAGATGTCATTGCTAATTTACTCTGTTTAGCAGGCATAAGTGTTTATCTAGCCTCCCAATCTACACAACTTGAGAGTGAAATGGTGGCATGTTGTCTACTCGTCTTCCACGTGGTCATGGCGATGCATTCTCTTAGCGTTTTACACTGTTTATGCGTGCGAATGGTGGTGCGTTTAGTTAGCATGCGCTAGGAAGGCATGAGTGTAGTGATTTTTATTATTCTTCCTTTATGTATCTACGGACCAAAATGTGCACTCACCTCTGGACGGAGGGAACCAACCTGTAATTTGAAATGAGGAGAGGCCGGCCAATGGTATGTCCATAATTCATCTGATAAATAAAAGGGAAGATGTTTTCTTAGGAGAACTAATTAGTTTCTCTCTAAGTAGATTTTAGTTTGGTGCTTTTCCATACTGGAAAGCCAGACTCGATTCAAGCTCGTATTGTCAGGATGTCAGATAACTCATAATCCATCGAGCTCATAATGGCGAATAATAGAATCGTTTCAGCAACGCTGATTCTGTTACTGAAGAGAGAGGTTTATCTACTGCCACTCGAATGAGTGTTCGAGGTGGTCTCTTTGGCGAGATTTTGAACTTTCTTATCAGAGATAGTACCTGTAAATCTTAAAAATCCCCTCGATTGACAATATCTGAAAGAAAAACCTGGCCTCCCTGACTGAGCACCCTCATAAGAGATGGGGAGCTGTTAAGATTGTCAAAATCTGAAACTAAGAATACCTGTACTGTTTCATGATCTGGGTGGACAACGGCCAAAGCCAGTGTGATTTCGGGTTCACTGTGTCCCATAAGCAAAGCAATATCAATCCCATCAGTACTTCAAAAAGCACGACTTATTTTTGTACACAGCCATCTCTGAAAACTCTGAAAAGCATGGATCACTCAGGCAAAGCAAAAGGAAAAAGCATAAAGTAGAGCACTAGATAAAGCACAGTCAACATATCTCCTACACAGACAACCAGGATATAAGTAAAGCTCTGTCACCAACACAGCTGCTCCTCTCCAGTGTGGGTTAGATAGTTGGTTACAATACAATCTTACCAGAATCCCTCAACTTTTTAACTTTGGTCATGACTAAATAAATCAAGAATAAAACAAGAAATTTATGAAGGTTTGTATTCACATAAAAACAACTGCAAAATACAGGATTATTGAAAGAAAGGTTAATGAAAGTTATATACATAAATACAAAAATACATATTTCAAAAACATTTTGTATTTTTCCTAGTTAAACAAACCCGAGTTATTTAAAAAGGGTTATATTTCTAGTACCGTTTTCTACGACAAGAAAATAATAAAAGAAACTGGGCTCTATTGCACCATGGTTGGTTACCATAGAAATCCCACTGCTGGGCGCCATGTGCGGCTGACGATACTCTTCACTCTATTCTAGTCAAAGACGTGTGGGGTGGTTGAGATGGGACCATGGCTGTAATAATTTGATAGTGGTGACAAGGCCACAAACTACTGGTCAAGATTTTTTGTGACAAGTACTACATCAGGATTGATGGCTCTGGTAGGATAACTACGCAGAACCGAAGAAACCTCCGTGCCTTCATCCCTCTATTAATTATTATCATAACTGGGCCCACCCTTACACAAAGGACTTTAGTTAACGCACCTCTAATTATCCCTTCACAGGTAAAACATCACCCTTGAGCGTGCCATCAACCAACCAAATGCCAATGAAGCTACCCCCATTGAGGTCCATGCGTTGGTACTACCCTTAGCCAGTGATTTGTCACCTGGGTGCAATGGGATTCCTATATTACCCTGCCCACCACCTACCTCACGCACTCATTGCATAACCAGGAAACCATGTTGGCATGTGTGCAATGACTGGGTCAATGGAGTAACTAAGCTCGTAACTGCTATTAAAAGCTTTGGGGGAGATGAAGTTATGAAGTCCAAGCCAAGCTTCACTCTTGCTCATCTCTCACCTACTGCCCATGTAAATCATTAGGCAGGTATAGTGAACTATGTAAAATTAGTATTACGGTATCAGGGATCATACCAAATCCATTAATAGATATATCCAGCTCTCCATATTTTATGACTGGAGCGTGTATATCACGTGAGTACGGTTATCCATGCGCAGTACAGTATATATTTCAGGCCCGCAAACCAATGTTTTATATCCTCTTAATGATTCAAAGGATAACATCAAAATTATAACCTATCTTTATGTATACTTACTCATGACCTATGTATACCATTGTCTAATATCAAGTCAAATTAATCTATCATTAATCATATTTACTCTAGTGTCAGTTCTTAACTACCATTATGTTTTGCAGATACTACCACCAGCATTGTCAATAATCATGATTGAAAATTACATGGATTGCTCCGGCAAGAACCACAAAACTGGGGTGCACTGAACATGGGGAAGGGGGAAGGCACACTGGGGGAGGACATAGACTTGTAACCCCTGGCACAAGGTCAGGGAAATGGACATGGGGAGGAGAGGGGAGGGCTGGTACTTTTAGAGTGATTAGGGTCACACCAGGGACTGGGAGTCAAACATTTCAACTTAGGACTTACTTTTACCTAACCAGACTTATCAGACCCTGAATACCCTAAAACCATGGGTGCCACCACAACCTCCACATCTGCTACACAGGGGTTACTGGGGGAGAGGCAGACTTGCCATCCAAACCCCTCAAAGCAGTCATAGAGGGCCTAACAGAAAAACCCAAGTTAGTCCGTCAATAACAAAGCACAGTCACAAAAGCAATCTGTTCAGCTTCCTCAGGGAAGCAAAGAACACTTGGGGTCCCTACCACATCCCCAACAAAGGCCTAGAGTACTTCTTCCCCTTCCGAGCATTTGCCTTTCATTGCACCGGAGGCCACAATTAACACACCGGCACAGGGGGATGCCTGCATAGACATGCAATGTCACTATCCTTTGCCTCTGCCATTCATGAGTGGCCTTTAAACATTTAGATCCTGTATAGTATTCTCTCTGCCTGAACCTGTAAAAGGTATAGATCCTCCTCTGCCCCTTTTTCCACAAATTCTGACAATACCTTCTGCTTTTTATTTAGTTTGCAGTTCTATTACAAACACACATACGTACTGTAAACATATACAACAACAAAAATTATATATATACATACATATTTATATATATACACATATATATATATATATATATATATATACATATATATATATATATATATATATATATATATATATATATATATACATATATATATATACATACATATATATATACATACATATATACATACACACACATATATATATATATATATATATAATATATATATATATATATATATATATATATATATATATACATACACACACATATATATATATATATATATAATATATATATATATATATATATATATATATATATATATATATATATATATATATATATATATATATATAATACAAAATTCCCAACACAGTATACAGTGTATGTACTGCATATATACACACATACAATATATCTATCTATCTATCTATCTATATATATATATATATATATATATATTTATATATATATATAAATATATATATATATATATATAAATTATATATATATATATATATATTATATATATATATTTATATATATATATATATATATATATATATATATACTGTATATACATAGAGAGAGAGAGAGAGAGAGAGAGAGAGAGAGAGAGAGAGAGAGAGAGAGAGAGAGAGAGAGAGAGAGACCTGGTAAGGCCCTAACCTTAATTAAATTATCTGGGAAGTTTTCCAACTCTTTTTGGGAATAAAGCACATGACATATTTAGTAACCATTAAACGTTTTTCCTGATAAGTAAAAACCGCAATATGTTACAATAAGTGTCTTGGCCTACCATTCGGTGTTACCCCCATTGGTTCTGTTAGGTTAGGATAGTTATTCGGCAAAGAAAATACGTGCATGATGAAAGATTTGTGACTATGACTACTCAAATGAATTTCTGCTGTTGATATACTGATTTTAGAATGGAAACATTAAGGGAAAAGTATTTACTTAACTTAAAATATTCTTCCGAAATGTCGAATAGATGGGCTCTCTGCTCTGGCCAGAACGAACGTAAGTTGGCTAGGTTGATATTGGTGTGAATAATGAAAAATAAGTCTATTAGGTCTACCTGTACGGATAACTAAACTGATAAAATTGGTCTAGAAAAGTAAATGAATACATACCATTAAACTAATGACATTTCGTTGTCATATTAACGAAGGTAGACTTCGAAACCCGTGATATGTCCTACCACGGCCACCACTCTATCATCCCCCATCCCCCGGGTCCCCGGTACATTAGGGTTGCTAGATACCGCCATTAACTGGAGCAAACAGAATAATTTGAAGTATTTAACCCGATTTGACTCATTTCCGCCTCTATAAAAAGCATATTTGATGATATGGTAAAGTTATAAATAGGGACGAAGATATAATTACAAAGGAATATTTAGCCTTACCGCTTATATAACGAAAATGCTGACTTCCTTTCGTCATGCAGATAGCCTACGATTTTGACGGAATAATTTCAGTTTTGACGGAATAATTTCAATTTCTTTTCATCCTGGGACTCAACGCGGTCGACTACAATAAGTATTATGACTCTATGAAGTACAATTTACGCATCTACATCAAACAAGGACAATTGTATAATGTATTTGGGCTACAGTCAAATATTATCGTACATATGGCAGGTGCCTGTTGCCACTTTTCCTTAATATCATTCACTAAACCTTCACCTAACATACGATATCGTGTAGATGTGGCAACGAGGTGGGTACGTGCCTGTTGCCACTTTTCCTTAATATCATTCACTAAACCTTCACCTACCATACGATATCATGTACATGTGGCAACGAGGTGGGTACGTGCTAAACAGCTGATTGTCATATGGAGACGAAGAATGGTTTCTCAAGTTATATCCACAACACAGATCGAATAACCAGACTCAGGAAGATATTTTCAATACACCTTAATATTGTAAGAGAATAAGAAAAAGTAAAAACACTTAAAAGTTTTGATCAAGCAGATACAGATATTATAAAATTACAATTATTATTGTCATATGGATATGAGGAAATGTATAATAGTTTGGGTAATGGTGGAATGTTTTTGTCTGATCGCTAACAGCAAACCAACTTAGTATGAGATACACAATCCATTTCACCATATTAAGGTATTCCCATTCAAAACAAAAAGCCACGAGAGAGAGAGAGAGAGAGAGAGAGAGAGAGAGAGAGAGAGAGAGAGAGAGAGAGAGAGAGAGAGAGAGAGAGAGGAGAGAGAGAGAGAGAGTAAAAAATAAAAAGGGTTTATATAATTTCCAACCGGATTTATTTCCTTTCTTTTTGTCAACATGAGATTGTTATTTCTTACACCCTCCTCTTAACACTTCGTGCAATAAAAAAAAGAAAACACTAAATAAACATATGGTGTTTATTATTAATCCGTGCCTTGTGAATACTTTAATAAACGAATCTTGTCACAAATATATTGGGGGGGAATTTCAAAGCTTAAGAGTTGATTAATGAGAGATACTTCGTTCAAGAAGGACTTGAAGACTTTTTTGTTCTTTTAAGAGTTTCGATAATTTCCATTTGACAATAAACACCAGTTAAGCAATGTGATATACAAAATACCTAAAGGTTTAAATACTACTCACGAATGGCAGAGGCAAGGGACAGTGACACTGTCCTATCAAGCAGGACAATACCCTAGAGAGTGACCATATTACATATGATCAGCGCTCAAGGTAGGACCAAGGAAGGACAGGCAATGGCTGCTGATGACTCAATAGATAGACCTATAGGCTCTCAAACTAACCCCCCATCACCATCCCATACTTAGCTCACAAGAATGGTGAGGTTACAGCGACCAAAGGAACCGTGACACTGCCCTATCAAGCAGAACAATGCCCAAGAAATTGACCATATTACTTGTGATCAACACCCAAGACCCTCTCAACCCAGGTTAAGACCAAGGAGGGCCAGGTAATGGCTACTGATGACTCAACAGATAGACCTACAGGCTCTCAAAACTGTACCCCCCCCCCCTCCCCCATCCTAAGCTCACAAGGATGGTGAGGTTACAGCAACCAAAGGAACGGTGACACTGTCCTATCAAGCAGAACAATGCCCTAGAGAGTGACCATATTACATGTGATCAACACCCAATACCCTCTCTACCCAAGGAAGGACCAAGCAGGGCCAGGCAATGGCTACTGATGACTCAACAGATAGACCTACAGGCTCTCAAACTGTAACCCCCCCCCCTCCCTCATCCTAAGCTCTCAAGGATGGTGAGGTTACAGCAACCAAAGGAACGGTGACACTGTCCTATCAAGCAGACCAATGCCCAAGAGAGTGACCATATTACATGTGATCAACACCCAAGGACCCTCTCAACCCAGGGTAAGACCAAGGAGGGCCAGGTAATGGCTACTGATGACTCAACAGATAGACCTACAGGCTCTCAAACTGTAACCCCCCCCCCCTCCCTCATCCTAAGCTCTCAAGGATGGTGAGGTTACAGCAACCAAAGGAACGGTGACACTGTCCTATCAAGCAGAACAATGCCCTAGAGACTGACCATATTACATGTGATCAACACCCAAGGACCCTCTCAACCCAGGGTAAGACCAAGGAGGGCCAGGTAATGGCTACTGATGACTCAACATATAGACCTACAGGCTCTCAAAATGGATTGGTGATAGTGAAGATCGCTCACAGCAAACCAACCTAGTATGGATGGCCCAGACTACTACAGCTTTGCTTTACCATCACGATACACAAACCCTTTCACCTAGTGAATCAAAGTATATAAGAAACCAATGCTTCAGTAAATGTGCCTTTGACGCAAATGATCAGCCTAAAATCTCCTCATTTAATTCATAGATAGAAAAAGAATCTTATCACGAAACAGTCTCTACGCAGTTGAAATGAGGTGTGTGTCTATACTACCAATGTTTTGATTGCCTTTCATCTTCTTATGGGTTAAAACTAGACGTAAAGCTAAAATATATAAAATTTTAGATATAAAATGCGAGATACTTTAATGCAAAAAGCTAACACGAGAATAATATACCATGATTATACATATATATAATAACAATTAAAAAAAACTTTTCACCATTTCATTACGGAAACCCAACACCTAATTAACCAGAGAGAGAGAGAGAGAGAGAGAGAGAGAGAGAGAGAGAGAGAGAGAGAGAGAGAGAGAGAGACTCATATACCTTAAGGCAAATATACATTGGAATTTCGAAAGGAAATATGAAATGCGATGAAGGACTTGCTAAGTTTAAGTACAAACTATGGTGACAAAAATTATCCTTCTGGTCCTACCATCTGCTGTGTCATCTACAAGAATACTTTAAAGAATTATAGCATTTCCTCGTCATTTAACCCCACCCTCGTATCTCTAGCAGGAGCAGAAGTAGACACTTCTAAGAAAAAACGAAGGAAAGAACAATAAAATGAAGAGTACATTCTTACTCCATTTCCTTAAAGACCACGCTCTCCAACACCACCTGCAAGTTCAATTATCCTAGGAATGAATAGCACCAAACAAGAAAAAAATAAAAATCAACTAAAGGGGCACGAGTGCAGACCTCCGCCGCGGCAGCTTATTTATCGACCTTAACATGTATTAATTGGCGTGAATTTTCACACACTCGAATATGAACCATATTTGAAGTCTGACTAAGATGTCCAGACTTATGGCTGATTAGGTGAATTGGACATTTTTCTTGACCGTGACCTTGATCTTTGACCTTGAACTTCCAGAATACAATCATTTCCAGCTTTCTACATAGCAGTTAATCCCTGCAAGTTTCATCACTCTACGATTAAAATTATGGCCAGGAAGCTGTTCACAAACAAGCAAGCCACACAGGGGTAAAAACATAACCTCCTTCCTAATTCGTTGGTGGAGGTGAACATATAAATTTCGAAAATGCGTGTCTGATACCTATAAAAATATCATTCAAAACATGTTTCACCAAAATATTAATCTATATTCTTACATAGGCCTACAAGTTATGATCTTATGAATTAGTACCATTCTTACCAAACGCTGTCACTACCTAATTAAACTTTATTGCAACAGCAACAAGTTGCATAAGTTATTGCAAACTTCAAGAAACAATATAAGACAAACCTTGAAATGTGATGAAATATCTCCACTAAAAACCTTATACATTTAATATAAATGAGCAAAAACAACGCAATGGAAGATTGCAGTAAAATGTTACACTTTGGGTGAAATACTTCAAGATTTGAATATGAGACGATACAAGTACTGATCGTGTATTCCCCCTAATTACCCTCCCCCCTTGGTAATGCCTTCCTCAGAGAGAGAGAGAGAGAGAGAGAGAGAGAGAGAGAGAGAGAGAGAGAGGGGGGGGGGTAAACAGAAAGCAAGAAACGAATTATAGGAAATAACAGAAAATTTTTTAACACAACTGGAAATAATGAAACAATGGTATTATTTTGACACTCAATATTAATATTATGTAAATGATTAAAACAACAAAAAAGGTTATCAAGAAAGACACCAACATACGAACGCAACATGAGATCTGCAATATTATCATTTAACACTTTTTAAGTACGTAAAAACAAATTATTTGAAGACATTCAAGCAAATTGCGTTCCTCTTGAAGGGATAGACTTCACTACGGAAGATTGGTTATTATAGTGATTACGCATAAGGGGGGGGGGAGAGAGAGAGAGAGAGAGAGAGAGAGAGAGAGAGAGAGAGAGAGAGAGAGAGAGAGAGAGAGAGAGATATTCTGAAAAACGAATTCAACCTACTACACGAGAAGACTAAATAATCTAAAAGTCTCACTAGAGTTGATAACAAGTCATTACTAATTAAAATTGAAAATGGCCTCAAGTAACATTTCGTCAGTAGTACATCGAAAAGAAATGATTTTGACAACGTCCTTATAAAGACAGACAAGTTTTAAATGATATCGACAACGTTCATATAAGCTTGCTTTAACCCTTGACAACGATATACAATAAAACTGAGTGAAATACATGCTTTGACTTCCTATTCAAAACGACACTTCCACTGGGACCCTTTGGAACTGCGCAGTTTTCAGATTTTTGCGACTTGTAGTTTAATCCCAGAGTCACTCTCTTACCTTGCCATGTTTCCTGGCTTGCTTATAGACTGCATGGATCTTCAGGCCAGCCACGGGCTCTTGCTAAACACCAGAAGTAGTTGCAGGAAGCCACGTGAGCAGTATAACACCCAGGTCTGTTGCTCAACCCTTCACAACCAAGTCACAACTTCACAAGTCACAACTAACGAGTCACAACTTACAACAAGGCTCAGAGACTGACAGAGAAGGAATAAGTTGCCAGTTTGCTAAAATACAAATAAACTATTTTTGAACGATAAAAAACTTAAAACAAACAAAAAACCACTTTGACATATGTTAGGGGTTTACCGATATTGAAGTGTTTCGCATTATAAACTAAAACTAATCAAAAATTAAATGCTTAGCGATCGATTTTCGAAAGTGTGCCTGCCCAAGTCGTAGATTTTTTTTTTCATTAAGTTTGACTCGCATTTCACAAAGCTTCGATTTTTTTCAAATGTGATATTTGAAATTCAATGCTTCTCTCTCTCTCTCTCTCTCTCTCTCTCTCTCTCTCTCTCTCTCTCTCTCTCTCTCTCTCTCTCTCTGTTCTGTAAATCCTTAATTCTGTTACACCACAAAATCTATGCTAGCTTGGCCTACTTCTAAAAAATTGGATTTACGAGTTATATGTTTCAGCGTTGGACCCGGGGAGGCATTCACCTCAGAGACAGCTGTGGGAAAATATTACGCAGTACAAACTTGAAACCATAAACATAGTTGCAAGTTGTTGTCGTCATTATTATTATTATTATTATTATTATTATTATTATTATTATCACCAAAGCTACAACCCTAGTTGGAAAACCAGGATGCTATAAGCCCATAAGAGCTCTAACAGGGAAAATAGCACAGTGAGGAAAGGAAATAAGGAAATATTATTACCCACGAATTTAAGAAAACTAATTTAGAAATCAATTTACTTTTCGGTACTAATATAATGGTTCGAGGAATAGTCAATTTACCTAGAAAAACACATATATACAATTTACTTCGATACCTGACTTAAAAAGTATTTATTACCTCCGCCAACGAAGTTGGAAGGAGGTTATGTTTTACCACCTGTTTGTGTATGAGTGTGTGTGTGTTTGTGAACAGCTTCCTGGCCACAATTTTAATCGTAGAGTAATGAAACTTTCAGGGATTAACTGTTATGTAAAAAGCTGGAAATGATTAAATTTTGTATGGCCAAGGTCACTGTCTAACAAAATGTCCAATGTCCAATTCACGTAATCAGACATAAGTTTGGACATCGTTATCACAGACTTCATTATTATTATTATAATTATTAGCTAAACTACAACCCTAGTTGCAAACGCAGGATGCTATACGCCCAGGGGCTCCAACAGGGAAAATAGCCCAGTGAGGAAAGGAAACAAGGAAAAATAAGATAAAAACAGTAACATTAAAATAAATATCTCCCATATAAACTATAAAAATTTTTAACAAAAACAAGAGGAAGAGAAATATGATAGAACAGCGTGCACGAGTGTACCCTCAAGCCAGAGAACTCTAACCCAAGACAGGGAAAGACCATGGTACAGAGGCTATGGCGCTACCCAAGACTAGAGAACAGTGGTTTGATTTTGGAGTGTCCTTCTCCTATGAGTGTATGAAAATCCACTCCAATTAATACATGTGAAAGTCAAAGGTTAAGATCAAGCAAAAGGTCGAGAAATAAGCTGCTGTAGCGGAGGTCTGCGCTCTACTGAGTGCCCCTCTAGTTATTATTATTACTAGCCAAGCTGCAACCCTAATGCTAGATAGTGTGGACTTAACAATAAAAGAGCAATATGGAGTGTGAAATGCTGAATGCCTTGAAATGAATATCATAAAAGGAGAGAGAGAGAGAGAGAGAGAGAGAGAGAGAGAGAGAGAGAGAGAGATTCCCAAGCTGTATAAGACCAGAAAACCAGTAACAGTTAAAAGTAAATAATGTAATTGAAGTTTAGAAGTGCCATGATACTGTACACTATCCTGGAAGTTTTATTCCAGCTATGGCCAGACTGTGGAATACTCTTTATAATCATGCACTTGGAATTTTGCAAGTTTCAACTTACAGCAAATGTTTTTTGTTGAAAAGGCTGACATAAGATTCCCTTCAAAATTTACACATACACACACAATATATATATATATATATATATATATATATATATATATATATATATATATATATATATATGCATATATATAATATATACATATATATATGTATGTATATATATGTATATATACGTACATATATATAATATATATATATATGTATATATATATATAATATATATATATATATATATATATATATATATATATATATATATATATATATATATATATATATTCAGTATATATGACAGGTTTATTCTAATGTTTTTACTAATATTAAAATATTTTATATCAATCATTAATTACTTATACAGTTTTTTATTTCCTTTCCTTACTGGAATATTTTCCCCTGTTAGAGCCCTTGGGCTTATATCATTATTATTATCATTAATATTATTATTATTATCATCAATTGCTAAGCTACGACCCTAGTTGGAAAAGCAGGATACTACAAGCCCAGGGGCTCAAACAGGGAAAATAGCCCATTGAGGAAAGAAAACAAGAAAAAAATATTCTACGAGTAAATCATTAAAATAAATACCGCCTATATAAACTATAAAAACTTTAACAGACAAATAAGATAGAATAGTGTCTGAGTGTACCCTCAAGCAAAAGAACTCTAACCCAAGGCAGTGGAAGACCATGGTGCAGAGGCTATGGCACTACCCTAGATCATATATCATGATCGGTGTCCAAGCCGCCTTTCCACCAAAGTTAAGACCAGGGAGGGCCAGGCAATGGTTTGATTTTGGAGTGTCCTTCTCCTAAAAGAGCTGCTTACCATAGCATCCTGCTTTTCCAACCAGGGTTGTAGCTTAATAATAATAATAACTTATTCTCTCCCTATAACAGCCTTAACCAAAATAATGGAAATGACAAAATTTCAAACAAAATCTATAAAAATTCTCCGTCCAATATATACAGTGTTTTGAATGCTCCTTATAAGCAACCCCCAACCTCATTTCTATATAATATTTACCTTACGCAATTAATATCCTTGATGGTACTGTTCTGTTCAAAATTGGTTGGACATCAAGATGGAATAAAGGGAGCAGGAACGGAAGTAAGGGGGAAATTTATTATTATTATCATTATTATTGTTGTTGTTGTTATTACTTACTAAGCTACAACCCTAGTTTGAAAGGCAAGATGCTATAAGCCCAAGTGCTCCAAAAGGGAAATTAGCCCAGTGAGGGAAGAATATAAGGAGATAAATAGACTGCAAGAGAAATCAAAGGCCCCCTCCTTTGCTCGCAAGGATTGTGAGATTGCACAGACTATAAGAAGCCATTGAGCTTGAACAGGTCTCGAACACTAGTCTGACAGAACACCAGACCGGGACGTTTCCAGTAGGCCAGAGAGGGCGATACAGAGACCCTTAAATAAGTCTACAGTGTACAGAGTGATTAAACTAAACTCCTACAGAAAATAAATCATCATTATTTCCTCCTCGTACGCCTATTGATGCAAAGGGCCTCGGTTAGATTTCGTCAGTCGTCTTTATCTTGATCTATTAACTGAATACTTCTCCATTCATCATTATCTACTTCACGCTTCATAGCCCTCAGTCATGTAGGCCTGGGTCTTCCAACTCTTTTAGTGTCATGTGGAGCCTAGTTGAAAATTTGGTGAACTAATCTCTCTTTGGAAATGCGAAGAGCATGTCCAAACCATCTCCATCTACCCCTCATCCTGATCTCACCCGCATATGGATGGCACTCGAGTAATCAATCTCTCTTATAGTTTCATTTCTAATCCTGTCCTGCCATTTAACTACCAATATTCCTCAGAGAGCTTTGTTCTCAAATCTACAAAATCTGTTGGATATTGTAAATCTACAAAATCTGTAGATACTGAGACCAAATAAATAACTCGTGAAGAATATTCCCTACTTGATATGAATTCCAAAAATAATACTTAACTGCAAAACCTACCAAAGTCACGTAAAGAATAAGGTGTGTGGTGTGACAATATTCTCCCAAGCCTCTCTGGGTGCTTGGGCTAACCTTGCTGCTTGACGTCAATATGGCCGGACTAAGAAAGAATGCATAGACACGACTGATATAATTTAATCTAATTAGTTCACAAAATATTTAACTGGGTTCCACAAGGTGCTAAAAGAGTTGGGAGCCCCAGGCCTACATGGGTGAGGACTATGAAGCATGAAGTAGATGATGAATGGAGAAGTATTCAAAGCTCAAGATTGAGACGACTGGTGAAATCGAACCGAGGCCCTTTACGTCAATAGTCGCAGGAGGAGATGATGATGATGGTTTATATTGTAAAATCTAAGACCAAAGACTAGGCACAGATAGATGTGAGTTTATTCAGCGAGTCAAATATGGTTAACATATTTAACCTGGACCAGAATTTGATCGACAGAGAGTAATCCAGCTGGCATGAAGTGTTGATGGCTAAAGTTTAAGGCAACTTCTGAATCTTTGGCAAAGACAGGCAAGGTCCAACTTTCATACGATGTCTTTAAAATATAGGATCTAAAATGTCACACTTTATATATATATATATATATATATATATATATATATATATATATATATATATATATATATATATATATATACTTATATATATATTATATATATATATTATATATATATATTATATATATATACTTATATATATATTATATATATATTATATATATATACTTATATATATATATATATATATATATATATATATATATATATATATATATACACATAGGAGAGAGAATCCTTTCTGCTAATTGACTTATAGTTAAGAAAGCTTCTTTCGCTGAGAGAGAGAGAGAGAGAGAGAGAGAGAGAGAGAGAGAGAGAGAGAGAGAGAGAGAGAATAATCAACAAGCAGATACAGCATTGATAACCATGATAAAATATATTAAATCTTGCTAAGATTAACAGGACACCCTTCTAACCCACTGTGGGTGAAAACGAGACAGTATTCTCACAGGCAGAACTTGCCCACGCCAAAGATAGGGAATAATAATAATAATAATAATAATAATAATAATAATAATAATAATAATAATAATAATAATAATAATAATAATAATAGATTGCCTCTACAAACACCTCGACCTCTGTCCCTAAACTCGAGTTATAAAGGAATATGTGGATTAAAAAAGTCATCATTAAAAATAAAAATAAAGACATTCATGCCAATATATTCATAATAGTTATCATCAATATAAAATAAAAATAGTTTTTTATTCACAACGAAATCAAATAGATCGTATTCTTGTCTCCTGAAAGAGTTATATCTTACCAACTAGTAGTGTACCAAGTTAATAAACGAAGGTATATTTATAATAAGTTTCTCTATAATTATTAACGAAAATCTTGAGACTCAAACCTCATATAAACTGATGTTTAAATAATCTTAAAAGGTAAATCAATTAACGAGCGTAAATAAACCGTAAAACCCTTTCTAATTACATAAGCGGTTGACGAGAGCGGCTAGTACACCCAACCGCGCCAACAGTCTGCAAGCAACTAACCCCCTGTCCCCCTCACAACTCGTCCTCCCCGGCCCAGGTCCTCCCTAGCACCGTAGCAGTCAGTCAGCTGAGTAGCAGCAACACCACAAACCACCACCACTACTACCACTACTAACTACCACTACTACCCCCACCACCACCTCCTCCACCACCGAAGTCTTCGCTTACGCTCACTCTCCTACCCGGGGACCCCCCCCCCCTAGCCAGGGACCCAACACCACCCGACCACCCTACACCTCCCTACTCTTCGCTCGTAGTCAAACTGTTTTTTCTTCGTTTATTCTTGTTTGATTTTTCTAATTCAGCGCGCTTCTGTTATTATTATTATTATTATTATTATTATTACTAGCTAAGCTACAACCCTAGTTGGAAAAGCAGGATGCTATTAGCCCACGGGCCCCAACAGGGAAAAATAGCCCAATGAGGAATGGAAATAAGGAAATATATAAACGAAATAGGAAGCAATGAACAATTAAAATAAAATATTTGAAAAACATTAACGTTAAAACAGATATTTCATATATAAACTATAGGGAGATTTGTAAGCCTGTTCAACATAAAAACATTTGTTGCAAGTTTGAACTTTTGAAGTTCTACCGATTCAACTACACGATTAAATGGAAGATCATTCCACAACATGGTCACAGTTGGAATAAAACTTCTAGAATACTGTGTAGTATTGAGTTACATGATGAAGGCCTGACTATTTTATATATATATATATATATATATATATATATATATATATATATATATATATATATATATATATATATATATATATATATATATATATATATATACATGTAAAATATGGTTAATATTAGTTTTAAAAATATTACACGCTTTGAAAAATAAGTAGCATAAAAGATGGAATAATAAAAATGCATATTCTTTGCATTAACCAACAAAGGTATATGCATCAACACGTTCTTCCAATTCCTTGGGTTAGAGTTCTCTTGCTTGAGGGTACACTCAGGCTCACTATTCTATCTGTTTCCTTATTTCCTTTCCTCGCTGGGCTACTTTCCCTGTTGGAGACCCAGGGCTTTATGTATCCTGCTTTTCAGACTAGGGTTGTAGCTTAGCTTGCGATGGTGATAATAACAACAACAATAATAATAATAATAATAATAATATTAACGTTAATAATAATAATAATAATATTAATAATAATATTAATAATAATAATAATAATAACAACTCCAGCAATAATAATAATAATAATAATAATAATAATAATAATAATAATAATAATATAAACAACAGCAATAACAATAATAATAATAATAATAAAAACAACAGCAATGATAATAATAATAAGAATAATAATAAAAACAACAACATCATATTAATAATAATAATAATAAAAAAAACAACAACAACAACAACAATAATAATAATAATAATAATAATAATAATAATAATAATAATAATAATCATAATAATCTTTGGCAAGGACATGAAAGGTTCACATCTCTTGCAACTTCTTTAAAACTAGTGTACGCAACCGGTCACCCATGACAGCTAAACAATTAAATGGGTATGCACAGACAAATTCAACCCTTTCCACCTCCTCCCACTTTCCTAACTACAACCCCTTTCACCAATGTATGACTAGTCCCTCTCCCACCTATTCGAGACACGGGCAGAGACCGAGGAAGTCTTGCCTCCGGAAGTGACCGGAAATGAATAAATAGATAAACTTTCAACTGGGCTCTACAAGGCACCAGAAGAGCTGGAAGACCCAGGCCTACGTGACTGAGGAATATGAAGCTTGTTGTAGATGATGAAGAATGAAGAAGTATTGGTATAAAAGCTCAAGATAGAGACGACTGCCAAAATCTAACAGAGGGTTTCACGTCAATTGGCTATATATATGTATATATATGTATATATATATATATATATATATATATATATATATATATATATATATATATATATATATATAAGAGGGTTCACGTCAATAGGCTATATATATATATATATATATATATATATATATATATATATATATATATATATATATATATCTATCTATATATATATATATATATATATGTGTATATATATATATATATATATATATATATATATATATATATATATATATATATCTATATATATATATATGTGTGTATATATATATATATATATATATATATATATATATATATATATATATATATATATTCACAGCTACTGTTAATTATAAAAAGAAGGACTCGACAACATTTCGGCTTAAGAATCTCTGAACGCTAAATAGTATTGGATATTATGTAACAAAGGTTTTAAGCAATAGAAAAAACTAGAGGGGCACTCAGTAGTGAGCATGACTTCGCCTCCTCAAGCAGTCTTATTTTGCTTCTAACTCCACTGTGTACTTGTACTCCGATGTATTGTCTTCAAAATCTAATGGATATGTCCTTGGGTCATACTCAATATGTCCACCAAGTTTGGTTGAAATTGGTTCAGTAGTTTTTACGTAATGTTGTTCACAAACAAAATAAACATAATATTTTGCCATTTAATTAACATTGCCATTATTTTCAAAGTACTGCTGCGTACTTGTATTTTGATGTACTTTATCCAAAACTTCACAGATTCATCCCTAGCTTATACCCAACATGACCACCAAGTTTGGTCAACATCGGTACTGTAGTTTTTGTGTAAATTGCTCACAAACAAACTAACAAACAGATAGAGTTGAATACATACCCTTCGCAAAATCTTTGATATCAGTGAGGGCAACAAGGCAAGGTAATCATAGGGTTTGATTTGATAGTGTATTTGAATCAATAGAATTTAGACCCTATAGCTGGGCTCTGGGACTAGGATTGTAAATTAAATACTTAGGAAAACTTTCAGGATTTCAAAAGATTTCAAAATGGAAATAAAAGACTGCGCAATAAGCTCCCACTAGACATCAGAAAGACTGAAGATATTAAGACTTTCAAGAGGAAACTAAAGACTTGTTCCTGACTGGTGAACGCCAGACTGGGGTTCGAGCCCAGCTCAAACTCTTTAGTTCCTTTTGGTCGCTGCAACCTCACCATCCTTGTGAGCTAAGGATAGGGACTTTGGGGGAGCCAATAAGTCTCTCAGCTGAATCATCAGCAGCCATTGCCTGGCCCACCTTAGTCCTAGCTTGGGTGGAGAGGGGGCTTGGGTGCTGATCATATGGTCCGTCTCTAAGACATTGTCCTGCTTGATAGGGCAATGTCACTGTCCTTTGCCTCTGCCATTCATGGGAGGCCTTTAAACCTTTAATTACTTCGTTATTGTGGATTTGACGATAAACGAACAATATGCGATGTGAAATGCTGAATGCCTTGGAATGAATAAGATAAAATAATTGTGTTGGTCCTATAGAGAATAGGGTTCCCCAGCAGTATACTTCTAGATCATGAAATTAATCATCATCATCATTATTATTATTATTATTATTATTATTATTATTATTATTATTATTATTATTATTACTTGCTAAGCTAAAACCCTAGTTGGAAAAGTAAGATGCTATAAGCCCAAGGGCTCACCAGGGAAAAATAGCCCAGTGAGGAAAGGAAATAGGGAAAAACTACATTAAAATAAACCTTTCAAATATCAACTATAAAAACTTGAAAATAACAAGAGAATATAAACTTCAAAATAACAAGAGGAAGAGAAAAAAGATAGAATAGTGTGCCTAAATGTACCCTCAAGCAAGAGATCTCTTAACCACGACAGTGAAAAAACATATACATTACAAACAGCCGGACCTACAGTCAAACCCAAGCTTTTAACTAACGCAATAGCTATGGTAAGCAGCTCTTCTAGGAGAAGGACACTCCAAAATCAAACCATTGTTCTCTAGTCTTGGGTAGTGTCATAACCTCTATACAAATGGTCTTCCACTTTCTTGGGTTAGAGTTCTCTTGGCACACTTATTCTATCTTATTTCTATTCCTCTTGATTTGTTAAAAGCTTTTATAGTTTATATAGGAGATATTTATTTTAAATGTTACTGTTAATAAAATATTTCATTTTTCCTTGTTTCCTTTCCTCTCTGGACTATTTTCCCTGTTAGAGCTCCTAAGCTTATAGCATTTTGCTTTTCCAATTAGGGTTGTAGCTTAGCAAGTAACAACAACAACAACAACAACAACAATAATAATAATAATAATAATAATAATAATAATAATAATAATATCCTTCCAAGTGATATTTACATATCCCCCATGCTTCCCTCTCCATTTACATCTTCCTCTCACTTCTACTCCTCCTGCCTCTTCTGCCATCTCAGCCTCTCCAGACTCAAGACTTCCCAACTCCCAGTCATACACAAAGTAGAAACGATAGAAACAGACATAAATGCAACTAGATGAGGAGATTTTAGAGAGAGATTAATATCACTTGCTAAGCTACAACCCAAGTTTGAAAAGCAGCATGCTATAAACCCAGCCTTATTGCCTTATTCTATGTTTGGGTTCCCCCAGGTCCCTCAGTGTGAGGCACCTCGTATATCCACCAGAGTGTTGCTTATGCATCTTCCAGTCTTGGATGGTCTGGGATGCACCAACAGGGAAAATAGCCCAGTGAGAAAAGGAAACAAGGAAAAATAAGATATTTTAAGATCAGTAACATTAGAATAAACATTTCCTATATAAACTATAAAAACTTTAACAAAATAAGAGGAAGAAAATAAAATAGAATAGTGTGACCGAGTATACCCTTAAGCAAGAGAACTCTAATCCAGGACAATGGAAGACCATAGTACAAAGGCCATGGCACTGCCCAAGACTAGAGAACAATGTTTGGAATTCGGAGTGCCCTTCTCCTAGAAGAGCTGCTTACCATAGCTAAAGAGTCTCTTCTATCCTTGCCAAGGGGAAAGTAGCCAATGAATAATTAAAGTGTAATAGTTAACCCCTTGAGAAGTAAATTTGTTTGGTAATCTCAGTGTTGTCAGGTGTATGAGGACAGAGGAGTATATATAAAGAATAGTACAGACTATTTGGTGTATATGTAGGCAAATGGAAAATGAACCGTAATCTGAGAGAAGGATCCAATGTAGTACTGTCTGGCCAGTAAAAGGACCCCTTGAACTCTCTAGCGGTAGTATCTCAACTCTCAACTGGATGGCTGGTGCCCTGGCCAAGTTGTTACAGACAACAACTCGCTTGAATGACAACTTCTTGGAAACAAATAAGACAGATATCAGCTTTTTTTAACCAACTTAACAATGGTAGAATGTGCACACCAAAGGAGAACCAAGAAGAGGCATTGGGAACTAAAGAAAAGAGACGTGATCGAAAGGGATTCAGGTGAATGTATCTAAAGTGGCTAGATTAAGTCAATTTTGATTTATAGACTCCCAGACCGGAGTAACTTTAAGGAATCCCTCAAATTTCAACGGTAAATGGAAGAAAATTTTTTACATAATTTCTTTTAGTAAAAGTATGGAATTTTGTCAATAATTTTGTTGAAGATATCCACACACACACACACACACACACACACACATATATATATATATATATATATATATATATATATATATATATATATATATATATATACACGCATATATATACATATATGCATATATATAAATATATATATATATATATATATATATATATATATATATATATATATACATATATACATATATATGTACACACACATATATATATATATATATATATATATATATATATATATACATATATACATATATATGTACACATATATATATATATATACATACATATATATACACATACATATATATATATATATATATATATATATATATATATATATACATACATAAATATATACACATACATAAATACATATATATATACACACATATATATACATATATATATACACATATACATAAATATACATACATATATATATATACATATATACACATATACATATATATTATATATATACATACATACATACATACATACATATATATACAGTATACATATACACACACACACACATATATATATATATATATATATATATATATATATATATATATATATATATATATATATATATATATATATATATATATATATCAGTTTGTTCCTAGGTTGATAACTAACTTGAATACAAACACGCAATAAGACAGGGAATATTCTAGAATTCCTTAAGAACAAAATAGAAAATATAAATAGGTCATTTGAAAATATCCAACATAAGATTAATGCTACACCAGATACACAGATAAAATGAACGAGAATCAGTAACACAAGATGACATCACCAGGATTATCAAGAAAGCAAAGAAAACAAACTGTGCGATCGATCCAATGTCAATATCTTTAGTAACAGGAGAAAGAAACTTTTCTAGTCTAGCTGATATAATTACGAGGATAGCAAATGCAAGCATGGATGGGTGCAAGCTTCCCAATTCTGAGTATATGGCTATAGTTATACCGGAAGAGACCCTTTAGCTATGGTAAGCATAGCTCTTCTAGGAGAAGGACACTTCAAAATCAAACCATTGTTCTCTAGTGTTGGGTAGCGCCATAGCCTCTGCACCATGGTCTCTACTGTCTTGGGTAAGAGTTCTCTTGTTTGAGGGTACAATCGGGCACACTATTCTATGTTTTTGCTCTTCCTGTTGTTTAGTTAAAGCTTTATAATTCATATTTATATTTCAATGTTGTTACTGTTGTTGAATATTTGATTTTTCCTCGTTTCATTTCCTCACTATGCTATTTTCCATTTTGGAGCCCCTGGCCTTATGGCATCCTGCTTTTCCAACTTAGGTTATAGCTCAGCAATTAATAATAATAATAATAATAATAATAATAATAATCATCTGAAAAGTGCTCTGGATTATCAGGAATTAAGCTCATATAGACCTATTTCGAATATATCCTTCGTTTCAATAGTACTAGAATACGTAATTCTTGAACAACTAATTAGTCATTTAGAAGAAATAGAAGTTTTGCCAGACATCCAGTCTGCTTACAGAAAGCTATACTCTACAGAGTCAGCTATACGTTCTGTTGAAAATGATAAATAAAAATGTGTTATTTTAATATTACTTAATCTTAGTGCTGCTTTTGATACAGTTGTACATGAACTAATAATAAATGGTCTATGGTCCATTGGTACTAAAGATCAAGCTTTTGAATGACTAAAAGATTACTTGATTGGCAAAAATTACTGTGTGCAAATTGGAAACCCTTATTCATCATATGAACCTTTAAACAGAGGGGTACCTTGGGGAGTGTGCTGGGCCCAATCTTATTCTGTATCTATACTGTTGGCCTGTCGAAAATACTGCAAAGGGATGGAGTGAAGTTCAAAACTATTTGCAGATGATAGACAAGCTTACTTCTCCATAAATAATATACACGACACTACCGAAACTCTAATCAGAATCCATGATAGTGTTAGGGAATGGATGACAATCAAACAACTAAAATTAAATGAAAACAAAACTGAGTTCATGGTGGTGGGAAAGAGAAACACTGTGAGAAGCTTGGGTGGTATTCAAATGAACATGAATAATAACTGTGCCGATATCTAGTAAAGTTCGTGACCTAGGCGTATCTCCTGACTGCAATGCTAAAATAAATAATGTAATAAAAACTGCTGGTTATCATCATAGAAACATTGCCCCTGTATGAACATTCTGGTAAAGAACTTGTGATAGGCTGTATTATTAACAGGATTGACTACTGTAACTCCATCTACTACAATCTACCAAAAGTGCAACTTAATTATAAAACAATAATAAACAGAGGAGCAAGACTGATACAAGGTGTCCCATCCCGAGAAAGGAACACTGCTATACTAATTACTGTACACCGTTGCCTATTAGATCGAGAATTAAGTTTAAAACATGTATAATAATTCATCAAGTTATCAGAACCGGACGTCCAAAATATCTAAGAGAATTGCTACACATTGTGTAGCCAACAAATCGTGTTGACACGAGAATTACAGATAGTTTCAAACTTTTGAACCCAGATATATATCTCTACTGTAGGTTTTAGAGACTTTCAATATGCGGCACCAAGACTAAACAATAATCTCCCACTTGACATGCGAAATACTGAAGATATTAAGGCTTTCAAGAGGAAACTGAAGCCTTTCTTGTTCTCTAAATGCTTCAAAAATGTGGATTTGACAATAAACGAGCAATATTCAGTGTGAAATGGTGAATGCTTTCGAACGAACATGATAAAATGACCGTGGATGTCATGTACAGAGTAGGGTTACCCAGCTGTATATGGGTAGAAAAGCATTCCTTAAAGTAAAGTAAATTAAAATGAAGTATTTCAGATCAGTTCGATAATAGAGGAAATATTACAATAGTCTCTGGTTCAAATTAATAACGTTTTCTATCAACGCAAATATTTTTCAAAGAAAACTACGAAGTTTTAGTAGGGTATACTTAAATATTTAGAGAGAGGGAGGCGAGAGAATGGATCAATATACCGGACATATTTAGGGAACACTATGACCTTGTATTGGTAACAAAAGGGAAAATAAAACCAATGAAAAATCCAAATATCACAATAGAAAAAGTAAAGAATTGCCTGGGGGAAAATTAAAGGCAAAGAAAGCGGCAGGACCAGATGGCCTAAAACCCGAGCTATATAAGGCACTAGGAAAATGCAAAATGTGTCTTGAAACCTTACAGAAATGTTATCAAAATGAGTTAGACGAAAAAGAAAAACCAAATAGGTGGAAAAAGTCAAGAACAAAGATGGTTGAAAAGAAAAGAAGGCCAATGGCAAAAGACCTAAGACCCATAGCTCTATTAAATATTTCTTATAAAATATTCATGGTCATGGTGAACGAGGAAATAGAAGACCACATAATGAATGAAGAAGACAATGAATGTCAAGCAGGATTTACAGGTGGAGGTAGGATAGAGGACAATATCTTTATATTACAGTAGTGTGTGGAAGAGAGCAATAGTAACAAGAAACCCCTTATAGTAACCGCGATAGACTTTAGTAAAGCATTTGACTCTGTAAAATGGGAGGTACTAATAGAAGTTTTAAAAGAATATAGAATTGACACCAAAATCATAAATGCAATTGCAAATATTTACGAGTGAAATTAAACAGGGTTGCACAGGATCAACTTCACTTTTTAAACTGATTACGTATATTGTCATGAAGAAAACAGAAGAGGAAAGAAACGGTTTTAGAAATCAATTAATGAAGATGGAATCATTATTTTTGCAGATGATGCCTTAATAATTGCACAGGATATACATAATGCAAAGCGTAACATCCAGATATTAGTAGAAACTAGTAAAAAATGTGGGTTAGAAATTAATAAAGAAAAGAGTAATATTATGATTTAAAATATGAAAGAAAAGCCAGATAACATAGAGGGAATTAAAATAGTAGAAAGATTAACCTACTTAGGAATAAAGCTAGATAATAATAGGAATATATTTAAAACTCAGAAAAGGGTAATGATGGAAAAGGCACAAAAATTAGCTAATCTAAAATATTCAGTTATAGAGATAAGTTACAATAAAGTAATGATAGGAAAAACGTTCTGGGAAAGTATTGCTTCACCATCTATTTTGTAAGGAACAAGTATTATAAATCTAACAGAAACTGAAATAGAGAAACTACAAAGAATAGAGAATGGGGCATACAGGAAGATTTTAGGTGCCACTAAAAGCACAGCTAATACTACTCTAAGAGGGGAGATAGGTGCATCTTCTATGAAAGCAAGGGTGATGGATGGGAAGCTGCAGTACTTAAATCGTACCCTGAATGGAAAGAAGGAAATACTGAAAATAATTATCCAGGATATTCAAGAAAAGGAAGGAAGATGGTGGAAACAACCTGCAAAGTATTTGGAAGAATTAAGTTTAGGCATAAGACAAATAAGAAGAATGAACAAGGCAGAAAAAAAAATAGGAAACCAGAAAGTTGGATATTGAAAAGTGGAAAGAAGAAATAGCAAGTAAAGTGAGCTTAGAAATATATAGAACATGGAAGAAAGAAATTAAAGAAGAGTTAATTTATGACAATACATTTGCTTCAGTGATATTTTTTAGAGCAAGAACTAATACGTTAAAACTAAATATTGTAGATAGACATAATGAGGGGAATATAAACTGTAATTGTTGTGAAAATGGGGAGGAAGATTTGATACATTTTTTTGTTATTTTGCCAGGAATATAGAAAAGAAAGGAATGAAGTAATTGAGCTAAAACAACCATACGAGGAAGACTTAAAGAAGATAGTAGGATTATTTTTATTTAGTGAAACAAATATGGAAAAGAAAAAAAGTATTAAACCTGATGTGGAAGAAAAGACAAAACAGTACAAGAAGATAAACTTTGGAGGCGCCGTGGTAAGGGCTATGCCTCATCCCAGAACCTGAACCTGAGAGAGAGAGAGAGAGAGAGAGAGAGAGAGAGAGAGAGAGAGAGAGAGAGAGAGAGAGAGAGAGAGAATAAAAGTAAGTGAAACAGTAAGCTCCGACAAACCTATAATCGAAGCTGCTAGTTGGAATTGGTAGACTAAGTTTTTTAAGACGAAAGAAATATATATTTCACTAAACCAAATTAGATAAACACTGTATTGAAATAATGAGTATGGGTATCATAATAATTTTTTTAACCCTATTTCCCCTACAAAATAAGCAGGGGAAGGAAGAGAAGACGATGGATTGACTAACTAAGCAAGTTTGCGGGTGTGGACTGGCATAGAAAGACCATAAACAAACGCAAGTGGAGGAACATTTCCGAGGTCTTTGTTCTGCAGTGGACTAGTAAAGGCTAACGATATATATATATGTGTATGTATATATATATATATATATATATATATATATATATATATATATATATATATATATATATATATGTGTGTGTATATATATATATATATATATATATATATATATATATATATATATATATATATATATGTATATATATACACATGTGTGTGTGTGTGCGTGTGTGGTTGTGTGCGCGTGTGCGTTTATCAAAAACCTTTTAAGAAACTAAGGACATCAAATAAATCACAGTGAAGAGGGCCAGTGACAAACATCGTCATATGTCTGATGTTAATCTGTTAGATTATAGTTATAAGAAATACACACACATTTATATATGTATATATAAGAAATACAGTATATATATACATATATATACACACATATATACATATATGTACATATATACATACATATATATATATACATACGTATGTATATATATATGTATATATATATATATATATATATATATATATATATATATATATAGATAGATACATTATATATATATATATATATATATATATATATATATATATATATATATATATATAGATACATATATATAGATAATATACACACACATATATATATATATATATATATATATAAATATATATATATAGATACACACACACACACACACACACATATATATATATATATATATATATATATATATATATATATATATATTTATATACATATATATATATATATATATATATATATATATATATATATATATATATATATATATATATATATATCAGTGTATCACAGCCACGAAATTTTAAGGGAAAATGTCTTGATTAGAGACTACTTTCGTCTTGATAACATTAATGTATATATCAGTAACACTCGTGATTTTAATCAATTTAAATATCAACCACAATGGCATTCAATATCAAATTCTTCCTTTGGGAATGTATATCCACTGGAAATTCATTTATGATGAGTGCTTCTGGCTAGGCAAAGATTCGAACCTATGCCTCTTAGCTGAAGCCATACCAGCAAGAACGCTGATAAGATGTTTATTTTATGCTTTAAATAGTAAAGACAGTGAGTATTACTTGTGTTTACCTCCATCTCATAAAGGTTGACTATCGCAAATTTACTTTCAGAAGGCCAACAAGGTGCCATAAAAACACATGATCTACAAATCCCAGGTGCCAGTGCATCCAGGGAGCACATAATCACTTTAAATCCTTAGGCAGTTTCCCAAAATGCAGGCACCTACGTATCCTTGAGGCCCTCATAAGGCAGGAGAACCCAACACTCAATACTACACAGGAAATATTCCTTCTGCCCATCTGCTGTTAAGAGTCCACCCTCAAACTACATAATCTAAACAGATTACGACAGACTCGACCAAGGCACCCACGAGGAAGCTAGCAGTAACCACAGTGGGGCCTCTAACCAATTATGAAGCAGTTCTCATGGACATATAATTCACAAAGCAAAGATGACGTCCAAGAAATTAGCTACGATACCAAAGATACAAACTGGAACTCGAACCATCTGAAAATGTTGACGTCACACCTAATTTGGAACGATTAACACTTCGATAAAATTACTCTTTGTCCTTCACAATATAAAAGCAAAAGACCTCCACCTCTGATTTAAAATGGCCGATGTGGTAACGTCCCTGACTGGTGAACGCCAGACTGGGGTTCGAGTCACGTTCAAACTCGTTAGTTCTTTTGGTTGCTGCAACCTCGCCATTCTTGTGAGCTAAGGATGGGGGGGGGGGGGTTAGGAGGCCTATAGGTCTATCTGCTGAATCATTAGCAGCGATCGCCTGGCCCTTCTTGGCCCTAGCTTGGGTGGAGAGAGGATTTGGGTGCTGATCATATATATATATATATATATATATATATATATATATATATATATATATATATATATATATATATATATGTGTGTGTGTGTGTGTGTGTGTGTGTGTGTGTGTATGTATATGTATATGTATATGTATATATATATATATATATATATATATATATATATATATATATATATATATATATATATATATATATATATATAGTCAGTCTCCAGGGCACTGTCACTGTTCCATGCCTCTGCCATTCATGGGCGGCCTTTAAACCTTCAAAACCTTCAACGAAATCAGTTAATACCATCGGTGGCAAACTGAGAATCCAATAGCAAAAAGGTGATTATATTAAATGAATAAAACCCCTACCCCTTGCCCAGCATGAAATTCTAAAACTCGGCCTTAATAATTATTATTATTATTATTATTATTATTATTATTATTATTATTATTATTATTATTAATTGCTAAGCTACAACCCTACTTGGAAAAGCAGAATCCTATAAGCCCAGGGGCTCCAACAGGGAAAATAGCCCAGTGAGGAAAGGAAGCAAGGAAAGAATAAATATTTTAAGAATATTGAAATAAAAATCTCCTATATGAACTAAAAACTTTAACAAAGCAAGAGGAAGAGAAATTAGATAGAATAGTGTGCCCGTGTGTACCCTCAAGCAAGAGAACTCTAACCCAAGATAGTGGAAGACCATGGTACAGAGGCTATGGCACTACCCAAGACTAGAGAACAATGGTTTGATTTTGGAGTGTCCTTCTCCTAGAAGAGCTGCTGACCATAGCTACAGAGTCTCTTCTGCCACTGTTGGAGCCCCTTGTCTTATAGCACACTGCTTTTCAAACTAGGGTTGCAGCTTAGAAAGTAGTAATAATAATAATAATAATAATAATAATAATAATAATAATAATAATAATAATAATAATAATAATAATAATAATAATAATAATAATAATAATAATATTGTCACAAAACCAAAAGAAACCAACAAGGACGAAGATTGAGCTGCTGATCGACTCGATCCAGCATCCAAAAAAGAAAGGCACCCTCCAGACAACTGATGCCCTCCACATAAAGTTCTTGAGCTTATATAGCATGCACAACAAGAATAGCCATGACATTACTGAATGAACAGATGAAAGCGAGCTAGTGTACAAGCAAGTAAGCTTACGTTCAAACCTACTAACGCTTCGAGCTGACACACTCGAAGTATAATCACACCTGGATAAACTAAAAATAACTTTATTCATATGAAATATTTTACGTTGCTCCATGAAGACACACTTGAGAGAAGACCATGGGAAATCAGCAAGTAACTAAGTATGTTGGCAATAGATCTTGGAATAGAACGCCTGACAAATATATTTTTTTTTCTTTTTTTTTATCTCCAAGAATTTAAATCCACGAAAAAAACTGCAATGAACATCTTAAAACTTAAACCCCCTTCGTTCCCTCGTGTGGCTGTTGGTACGGTAACTCTAATTAGCTAAGATTTCAGAAGAACCTAATGTTATTCCTACGAATCTACTTTGAAAACTTAATGGGTCCCACTTCACATGAAAAACTTCCGGCCATGTTGCAGCGTTTACGTTCTGTTACCGAGCAAACTCCAGCTTCTGGCCACTAGGGCCAGACAATCTACAACCAATATTCTACGGACATTGTCTACAACAACATGAAGATTATACTGGTTATGAAACAGCAATATAATTCTTTTAAACTAAAACCAGTCACTCTGGAACCCAGGCAATTTGTTCATCGTGTACAATACATTCTTTAAGCATCTGAAATATGTCGTAGCCCATTCTTATTGTCAAATTCTGCCAATTATAATATTAAAAAAATTCTTCAGGTTCTTAAGTCAACACGATTTGTTGGCATATGTGCGCATAGGAAAATTTCTTACTTTGTACTTACAGTTTTGATTAATTGGAAAAAATGCTACCTTACTGGGCATTCAGTTAGTTCAATCAACGAATGGGTTATACTCATCATCATCATCTCCTCCCACACATCTTGCCACAAAGGGCCTCGGTTAGATTTCGCCAGTCACCCCTATCTTGAGCTTCTTAATTCAATACTTCTCCATTCATCGTCTCCGACTTCACCCTTCTTAGTCCTCGGCCATGTAGGCCTGGGTCTTCCAACTCTAATAGTATTTCGTAGAACCCAGTTTAAAGTTTGGTGGACTAAACTCTCCCAGGGAATGCAAAGAGCATACCCAAAACATCTCCATCTACCCCTCACCATGATCTCATCCACATATGGCATTCGAGTAATATCTCATATAGTTTCATTTCTAATCCTGTTCTGCCATTTGACTCCGAATATTCTTCTGAGGACTTTGTTCTCAAATCTACTAAGATTGTTTCATTGTCATACCATGACTCATTGGTTATCTTATCTAGGGGTGAAACATCCCTTGATAATTTTGCTCTCCCTTTATTTAGCAATTTTCCAAGCAGTACTTCGTGCTAAGTAACATATAGCAGGATTAGTCACTTCTAGTAATAACATGATTAATTACATTTTCTCATGGGAACATTCATCTAAATATTTCTTTACACAAGCAATGTTTCATAGATGATATATCCATTGATTCATACAAACTCTAATCATTATCTGGACTAAATTGTCGTCAATGTTCATTTATTTTTCTTCATCACCATAAATAAAGTTTAATTCAAATTTTGTTTGAATTGTTTAAATGTCAGGATTAGAAATGAAACTGTAAGAGATTACTCGAGTGCCACATGTGGATGAGATCAAGATGAGGGGTAGATGGAGATGGTTTGGGCATGCTCTTTGCATTTCCCAAGAGAGATTAGTTCACCAAACTTTCAACTGGGCTCCAGCAGGCACTACATGAGTTGGAAGACCCATGCCTACATGGCTGAGGACTATGAAGCATGAAGTAGGAGCTGATGAATGGCGAAGTATTGATTCAAAAGCTCACGATAGAGACTGGCGAAAAATAATCGAGGCCTTTTGCGTCAATAGGAGTAGGAGGAGATGATGATGATGATGTTTAAATGTCATTCATTAAATTATTCATTTACACTAGTCAAAAGGTAGTTAAATTTTCATTTGTAATTTCAATGTCATTCATGTTAAAGTAAACTTGTGTATCATCCCCAAATTAGATTGAAATAACTAAGTTCATGCCTCTGTAGACCTTATGATAAACCAATAATATAAATATATACAAAATGACAAACTGGATTCATTGATTTGGTCTTGATGCCTGGTACTGGGTCCTGGAAGGCCATTCAGTGCCCTATAGCAGCTTGGAAATTCCCCAGATAAGTATAGAGTTTAAAGGTCACTCATGAATGGCAGAGGCAAGGAACAGGAACAGTACCTTAGAGACTGACCATATACTCGTATACATATCAGTGAAAACTAGGACCAGGGAGGGCCAGAAAATGGCTGCTGATGACTCAGTAAGTAGACCTATAGGCTCCCCCAAATCGCCCATCCTTGGCTCACATGGATGGTGAGGTTGCAGACACTACTAGAAGCTATCAAGCTTGGCGGATCTCGAACCCCAGTCCAGCAGATTCTCAGGCAGGATAGTTTTCAATAGGTCACCAGAATCCAAGTTATGGGATTGGACTGAACACACTATTCCTAATATAATTATCTTTAGTAGCTCTTTGTAAACAAAGGCTGTGGTGGTCTCATTGGCAACGTCCCTGACTGATGAACGCCAGCCTGGGCTAAAGAATCCCACTCAAACTCATTAGTTCCTTTGGTCACTGTAACCTCACCATCCTTGTGAGCTAAGGATGGGGTGTTTGGGGGAGCCTATAGGTCTACCTGCTGAGTCATCAGCAGCCATTGCCTGGCCCTCCTTGGTCCTAGCTTGGGTGGATAGGGGATTTGGGCGCTGATCATATGTATATATGGGTCACTCTCTAGGGCATTGTCTTGCTTGATAGGGCAATGTCACTGTCCCTTGCCTCTGCCATTCATGAGCGACCTTTAAACCATCAAACAAATAAGGTCATTGGAGGGATATCGATGACTCTGTCTCGAAAAACATCTAGAATAACAATTTGTTCTAACCCTCAACAGTCATGTCAACGTAGCAATAAAACTATTAATTGATCTACATTGGCTACCAGTAAAGGCAAGAAGTATTTACAAGATATGTCCTGTGAAAATCAGATTACATAAATGAATTATCAAATGGCTTTCACATTGACACGTCTGTGACTAAGACATTGCTTAGATTGTCATAGATGGAATGATGCAATTCAAATATCGGTTTTAGAGCGTTTGCATCGTGTTCAACAAGAATCTATAACAAGCTGCCTGGAAATCTCAAGAACAGTGAAAGTCTGCAGATTTTTAAGAAGAAATTAAAAACCCACTTATTCGCTGAATGTACCATATATATATATATATATATATATATATATATATATATATATATATATATATATATATACACATATATATACACACATATATATATATATATATATATGAACTGTATACACACACACATATATATATATGTAATTAATTATATAAATTATATATATATATATATATATATATTTATGTATTTATATACATATATATATACACACATATATAGAAATATAAAATATATATATATATATATATGTATATATATATGTATTATGTATATATATATATATATATATATATATATATATATATATATATATATATATATATACATACATATATACTGTATACATAACATGTAATTAATTACATATATTTATATATATAACTATGTACCTATAAATATATATATATATATATATATATATATATATATATATATATATATATATATAAATGAAAAACCAGACAAAAATATAGATAACTAAAGTATGTACGAGGGAGGCCCTATGAAGAGCTGCACCAGCAATGGAGTTGGGCCTTGAAGACTACTCACAAGTAACACAAGTAAGTAACAAGGATGTAAGCACATCTAGGTCTCAATCCAGCATTTGAGGTTGAAGGGGAAGCATAGTTTGAAGGCTTCAATTTCGACAAACTTGCTGGAAATCTTAAGTTTGGAGCTAAATTACAACTGGAAAAGGAGTAATTCCATATATTACTCAAGATAAAAGACACATTTTAATACCGTCTGGAAACATTGGAAAACGTCAATCCCAGTGAAATAGAATAAGATTCCCTTACGAAGCCAAAACGATTTTCCCATTGAGAGAGCTGGCCAGCAAATAGCAAACTTCTAACTCTGAGACTAAGTTACCCACCCGGATGGGGGGGGGGGGGGGTTGTGGTGGGGGAGGGGGTAAGGATCCATTATCATTTTCAAACCCATTACAAACTAGAAAAACAATCAGAGTGCAGACCTCCGCCACGGCAACTTCTTTCTCTAAACCAGCTGACTTTCCCAGAATCAATTTAGACCGTCGGCGTATTTTTCGGTCAACCTTTTGCTCGACCTTTACCTTAAGACCTGAGACTTTCAAAAGTGAATCACTTCTACGTCTCAACATAATTAATCCCTGAAAGTTTCAGTTCTCTATGAGTAAAATTATGGCCAGGAAGTTGTTCACAAACAAACAGACAAAACGATAAACATGGGCGAAAACATCTCCTCCTCCCATCTTCGTTGGCGGAGGTAATAAGGCAAAGATAATAGTTCAGCATAACTATTTAATTGATTTGAAAAAATATAGTCCTTTAATTGATCACTCCAATATTAATTGATTTACACTGGCTGCCTATTAAAGCAAGAATTTTGTTTAACATATGCACAAAAACCCATTAAATTATCAGAACCGGACGTCCAAAATATCTAAGAGAATTGCTACATATTGTGCAGCCAGCGTTTGAGACGAGAATAGTTAAAGATGGTTTTAAATTATTGGAACCAAGATACATGTCAACTGTACTAGGTTCTAGACTCTAGAGCTTTCAAATATGCGGCCCCAAGACCATACAATAAGCTCCCTCTAGACATCCGAGGGATTAAAAATATTAAGGCTTTCAAGAGGAAACTAAAGACTTTCTTGTTCTCTAAGCGCTTCGATAATGTGGACTTGACAATAAACGAGCAACTCTGCCTGGTGTTTGCCAGACGGGGGTTCGAGTCCCGCTCAGACTCGTTAGTGCCTTTAGTGTCTGCAACCTTACCATCCTTGTGAGCTAAGGTTGGGGGGGGGGGTTTGGGGGACCCTATAGGTCTATCTGTTGAGTCATCAGCAGTCATTGCCTGGCCCTCCCTGGTCCTAGCTTGGGTGGAGAGGGGGCTTGGGCGCTGATCATATACTATGTGGTCAGTTTCTAGGACATTGTTCTGCTTGCTAGGGCAATGTCACTGTCCCCTTGCCTCTGCCATTCATGAGTGGAATTTAAACCTTGGAATGTATACGATAAAATGAATTACGAAAAGTCTAAGAGAGTAAGGTTCCCTTGCAGTATAAGACCCGAAAAGCACATTTAAAGTAAATTTAAACTATACGAGCGGCCATTCTAACCAGACTCTGAACCACGAGAAAAAAAAAAAAAAAACACACGTTATTATAAACAGGAGCTGATCTGACCTCCGCCAAAGGTCAATGGTTAATGGGCTAAGATCTGTGGTGAAAATTTCGTCAAAATCTGTCGAGTAGTTATGACGTAATTCTGTCCACAGACACACATACAAATAAATAAATAAACTGACTCAATTTTATAACCACCTTGGTGAATGTAACAAGACTTATAGAAAAAGACACGCTTAGTGCAATATGAAAAACACATCCCAGATCACCTACGTCACTTGGAAACACAAATATGATTTAACAGACACGCACTTTAGAATTTGGTTCCTAAAGAGTAATTTCAAATAAAGATTAAAACTATTATATGGTGTCACTGACGACATTCCCCAGATGTGGAACCAGTGCTTAGGTACGTACAGTTTAAAGGTTTAAAGGTCTAATGGCAGCTCATGAATGGCAGAGGCAAGGGACCGGGACAGTAACATTGCCCTAGCAAGCAGGACAATGCCCTAGAGACATCATATACACATATGATCAGCACTCAAGCCCCCTCTCCATCCAAACTGGGACTAGGGAGAGCCAAGCAATGGCTGCTGATGACTCAGCATATAGACCTATAAGCTCCCTCAAACCCCCATCCTTAGCTGATAAGGATGGTGAGGTTGCAGTAACCAAAAGAACTATCAAGTTTGAGTGGGACTCGAACTCCAGTCTGGCAATCACCAAGCAAGGACGTTACATTGCCAAATGTGAACATTCAATTCACTTGTACACCAAGTTGGATTAAAATGATAATTGTTATAACATCTGAACTAAGCCTTTCAGGGCTAAACCTTAACAGCAGCACTGTTCCTTTACGACCACCCTTAATAAAGTCCAAATCATTTATGTTGTTGATTATTACCTTCGCCAACGATGCTGAAAGAAGGTTATATTTTATCTCCTGTGTGTGTGTGTGTGTGTGTGGTTGTTTGTGAACTGTTTCCTGACCACAATTTTAATCGTAGAGTAATGAAACTCGCTGGGATTAACTGTTATGTGAATAACTGGAAATTATTAAATGCTGGTAGGTCAAGTTCAAACGTTAAGGTCAAAGGTTAAGGTCAAGCAAAATGCCCAAATTCCCGTATAATCAGCCATAAGTTTGGACATCGTTGTCACAGAGACTTCAAACTTGGTCCATAATTGAATGTATAAAAATCCACGCCAATTAATACATGGGTCAAATATTAAAGTCAAGGTTGAGCAAAGGGTCGAGAAATAAGCTGCCGCGGTGGAGGTCTGCGCTCTACTGAGTGCCCTTCTAGTTGTAGATCAATTAAAACAAAAAATTTCCTTATATAGAAAATATATTTATATTAAGTAGCAAACATTTCTATGAACGTTACCATATACGACAGCCACAAATTTGACAGAGAATTAAACTAGTTTTAAGGAGTAATTGAAGTACACATAAAACTATAGTCATGCCTTCGATCCATGTTGCTTAGTTCACAAAATATTAAAGACAAAATTGAAGTCTTATGCAGTCATGTGGATCATTAATAACCACTATTGTATCATCAAAATGATATTGTCGCCGGAAATGTCAACATGAAACATTAGTAACAAAATTAAATCATGCAAAATGAATTCAACTTTTTACCTTTATACTAAACGAACTGTTGTGTTTTTCACTATGTAAGACTTCACATTTTTAGATTGAAAGCTTGTTTAAAAACTAGAGGTGCACTCAGTAGAGCGCAGACGTCCGCCACGGCATCTTATTTCTCGATCTTTTGCTCAACCTTGACCCTGACTTTTGACCTAGGACTTTCAAAATGGAATCACTTCAACGTCTCACCATAATTAATCCCTGAAATTTTCACTACCCTACGAGTAAAATTGTGGTCAGGAAGTTGTTCACAAACACAAACACACACACACACAGGGGTGAAAACATATCTTCCTCCTAACTTCGTTGGCGGGGAATTCCCTAACGAGTGGGTCAGGCCGTCTTCTTTAAAAAGACGAAGGACACCACCACCCACTTGCGGTAAGAGTTTAGTCAATAATTAACTAATGAGGCGTTTACACCTGTCTGCTTATGGAATATGAAAAAAACAATATTACAATGATACGAAACAAATAATTTCAATGAAAGTATTCCCAAGAATATTTTCTAAAAAAAAAAAAAAAAAGTTAAGTTAAACACCTTGGTTTTGACTATTTTATTTTTTTTTTTACGGCAATTTCCTGCTTCACTTTAAACTGAATTTCAATACCTTGTTGGCATAGAGCCCCTAAGTATCTAATCTAAGCCTCTTATTCCAACAAACACTTGTTTAATTGCATGAGCTGACATAAGGACGACTTAATCTAAACCTATAAATAATCTGTTTCTGGGAATACAATCTACGAATCCTATACACGTCAGGATATTTCAAATGATTTTATGATTACTATTTTAGAGAGAGAGAGAGAGAGAGAGAGAGAGAGAGAGAGAGAGAGAGAGAGAGAGAGAGAGAGAGAGAGAGAGAGATGCCATCAAGGTAGGTACAAATCAAAACAGAGTTAAACTAGAAAAACAGAGTGCAGGCCTTTGCCAAGGCAGCTTATTTCTGTCGACCTTTTGCTCGACCTTGACCTTGACCTTTGACCTAGGACTTTCAAAATGAAATCACTTCCAAGTCCCAACATAACAACTACTCCCTGAAAGTTTCACTACTCTATGAGTAAAATTATGGCCAGGAAGTTGTTCACAAACAGACAAACTGACAAATAGGGGTGAAAACATAACCTCCTCCCATCTTTGTTGGCGTTAGTAAAAAGTATATTTTTAATCTACTTCTACGCAAAGATAGGACCAAGTGAGAACCTGTTCTGGGTTGACTTTGTCGAAAGACTGAAGTGCCCTTGTAAAAATAGGTGGTTTCGTTTTACCACGTTTGTGTGTTTGTGAACAACATCCTGGTCACAATTTTAATCGTTAAGTAATGAAACTTGCAGGCATTAACTGTTATGTAAAAAGCTGGAAATGATTAAATTTTGGAAGGTCAAGGCCAAAAGTTAAGGTCATAGCCACGGTCACGTAATCAGCCATAAGTTTGACATCGTTGTCACAGACTTCAAACTTGGTTCATATTTGAGTGTATGAAAATTCACGTCAATTAATACATTTCAAGGTCAAAGATCAAGGCCAATGTCCTAGAAAAAGTTCGAGAAATAAGCTGCCGGGGCGGAGGTCTGTGTAGTACAGAGTGGCCCCTCTAGCTTCGTTAGTTTTACTCTGAGCTAAGAATACTGCAAAGTTGCTTTTGACAATGTTGAAGGACACCGAAATCAACAGTTCTGACCTAAGCACTAGAACTGCGGGGAGACCCACCCATGAACGTATCAAGTTTACTAACAGGATATTTGTTAAATAACTGAAATAAGAGAGAGAGAGAGAGAGAGAGAGAGAGAGAGAGAGGAGAGAGAGAGAGAGAGAGAGAGAGGAGGAGAGGAGAGAGAGAGAGAGAGAGAGAGAGAGAGAGAGTTTTCAGTCCATCCGCGGGGACTCCATTTGCTCTTGGGTGGAACGATTTAGTTTCAACTTTTAGAGAGATTTTATGATCTTGTCTAACTTATTCTTGAACTCGTTTACCGTGTTAATGTTTACTACATCCACTGGAAGTCTATTCCATTTAGTTATTATTTTTTATGTAAAGAAATTACCACATTGAGTGGTGTTATATCTTTTCAATTTCAGTTTGAATCCGGTACTTCAGGACTGATTTGTCCTAAGCGTGAAGAAGTTGTTATAGTCTACATTTGATTACCTCCATTAGCTGAGAGAGAGAGGGAGAGAGAGAGAGAGAGAGAGAGAGAGAGAGAGAGAGAGGAGAGAGAGAGAGAGAGAGAGAGAGAGAGAGAGAGTTTGGGAGTAACTGGTGGGGCGTGGCTGATAATGTTCAGCTGCCTAAACTAGGCTGTAGGACACCAAGGAAAGAATTTTGAATGCAAAGCTATACAAATGCTGAATTTCTTAGGGCTACCGTTTAGTGAGATTATGGAAGCAATATTTAAACCAAATAATTGTGTATAGCTTACTTATCAGGGACTGTATGTATACGCTAAATGCATTACAATGTATACGATAAAATGATGATGTAGGTTCTAGGTTCGATAGGAAACAGGGTTTCCCTTTGTGATAGGACCAGGAAATTAGCCCTTCAAGGGAGAGTAAAGTGAATTAGACATTTCTATGTACTCGTATTATTACCTCCGCCAACGAAGTTGAGAGGAGGTTATGTTTTCACCCCTGTTTGTCTGTCTGTTTGTTTGTTTGCTCCAATAGGGAAAAATAGCCCAGTGAGGAAGGAAAAGAAGGAAATAAACTACAAGAGAAGTGATGAATAATTAAAATAAAACATTCGAAGAACAGTAATAACATTAAATAGATCGTTCATATATGAACTATAACAACTTAAAAAAAATGTCTGAGTGAAAAGGTTTAATTTGGTCTATTCATAAAATATTGAAGTATTTTGAAGTATTTATGTTACATGTGTATGTTGAAGAACTCGCTGACTGTATTTGCATTTCAACATATGAATTATTTTGTACGTATGTATGTATACTCTACGTCAAAATAACTCATACACCAATCACATCAAATTCACGGTTCCTTCTTACGCTTTTGAAGAGCAAAATATACCAAAACTAGAGGGGTACTCAGTAGAGCGCAGACCTCTGCCGAGACAGCTTATTTCTCGACCTTTTGCTCGACCTTGATCTTGACCTTTGACTTTAACATCTGTTAATTGGCGTGGATTTTCATACACTCAAATATGAACTAAGTTTGAAGTCTCTGTGACAACGATGTCCAAACCTATGGCTGATTAGGTGAATTGGACATTTTGCTTGACCGTGACCTTGACCATTGACTTAAATTATTTACAGCTTTATACATAACAGTTAATCCCTGCAAGTTTCATTAACTTACGATTAAAATTGGGGTATGAAGCTAGTACCAACAAACAAACAAACACACGAGCTAACACACAAACAGTGGTATGATATAACCTCCTTCCAACTTCGTTAGCAGAGGTAATTAAACAGTGTTTTACGACACTTCATCGCCGCCAACAGTTTCCACATTTTTAAAAACGTGAGAAAATCAATTTCCTCTCCCAAATCAAAAGAGAATATGTAAATGGAACCTGGTACCCTTATTTTTTCCAGTAAAATATTGATTAGATTTTACGAAAATACGGCCTTTTAATTTCCTCACTGAGTTTAAAAGGGAATTTAGGCCTAGAACCAGGCACTGGTAGGCTATTGTCTCCGTTTCTTTCTTTACCAACAACTACGATTAAAATCTAGACTTGGAACTCAAAACCAGAAATGACTGTTGAGCAAACTCACACGCTAAAAACGATTTTGTCAAACGTCAAAATAGATAAAAGAAATTCTTCGCAAATTTAAGTCTAAGAAAATGGCTGCTTATTCAAATTTAAATGTACATTGTTGAATAACTAACTATATAGAAAACTATTGTTAAATTCTGAGGGACATGGAGGATATTTGAATGCTAACAATTCCCCCCCCCCCCCCCAAAAAAAAAAAAAATCCAAGATCCTTCAGATACCCAAGTTTTATGTCCTGAACCGCAAAAATAATCCCTGATATGCGGAAAAAAATACCCAAAAGTGGGGACCTTGGTCGAAGATAGACTTCAGCAATCAGAGACCTCCACTATACTCTGCATTTCTAATGTTTCATCAGAATATATACTCACCAGAACGTCAGCCGGGTAAGCCCAACACCCCTCTCAGGTGCCCAACCACAGCAGTGGGCTATCCAGTAAACACCTTAATACTAGTGAAACAAAGTAACTAAAATACAAAGACCTATTATAATTGAATCTATAAGTCTTACGCTACAAGTATTGAAATCTACGCAACCAACCAGTCAGTACTGATGCCACATGCTTGCGTTACATTAAAGGACCCGAAATCCTTTAATATGTACCACCGCCAGGTTTCCACATGCAGACGTCACCAGCCAGGAGAGACAGAAGGATATTTAGATTGACAGAATACAAGATGTATTAATAAATGAGATGCAAACTTGTTTTTACATCGGCTTCGTGTCTCCTGGGGGACCACCATTAACGACTGGGTTTGTTATTAATAAAATTTCCTAGCTTTTTAAAAGTCTCTGTAATACCCTCTTACTTTTCTTGTCAATCACACCATCTGCAAAAGAGAAAAATATATAATTAGTATCAAATATGAAACTGACAATGATCAGCAAATTATCAATGGATAATATCCAACCTAACAAATAAAAATTATTAAAGTTTTTAAGGAATATTAATTATTTTCTGGTTTTCTGAGTTACGTTAAGGTAGATTTGATAACTGATATTGACTAAAGGATATAATTCTTCAAATATTTGAGATTGAAACGTTTAACTTTT